>NC_068366.1:65753797-65936297 GCF_020536995.1 Dreissena polymorpha
GAATCTTTCATTTATTCAAAAAATAAGCACGTAGTCCACATATAAATAAGGGACACATTTAAGACACTAAACAATATGATAAGGACACATTGAATCTTTCATTTCTTAAAAAAAGCATGTGAATTTAGACTTAACCAAATAAAATAACATGTATTACTGACACAATTATTCTCAAACAACATGTTTAATTAAAAAAATGTATCCGTACAATACTCAATATCCTTTTACAATGAATTTAACAAGTTTTCTTTAATGACCGATTCATCAAAGAAACACCAAATTCCCAACCATTAAAAACATGTTCAATTAAAAAAAAAAAATGTTTCCGTACAATACTCAATATCCTAAAAAAAATATTGCTCAAAAAATCTGTTTTACTATATAACGTCTGTTTTACCTTTGGCATTTTTACCTATGGCATTTTTACCACTTTACCTCTGGCACTTTACCGCTGGCATTTTTACCTCTGGCATTTTTACCGCACACCCATATAAATGGGTATCAAAAAGTAAATTTCAGTAGTGTTAAAGATATCATAGCAAATTCAATAAGTATACTGTATTGATATGACAGAAATTAAAATTCAAGTATGAACTGTGTCCACTTTATCAATTCTGTATTTTTTAAATGGGTCCAGTTTATAAAACTTCTTGTATTGAATTGGTCCACATTCTCAATGGTATCGTATACAAATGGGTATGCTTTTAAAAAAATCTTGTATCAAAATGGGTGTACTTTATCAAGATTCCAGTATAAAAATGGGTCACATTTCGCAAGTCTCAGCGGTCTCAGTCCCCCCCCCAAAGAAATACTTAAATTACTTCCCAAAATGTATAATATATTATAACATCATTATTTTTTTGCAAGCATTCCCCACACATTTGGCAACGTCAATATGGTGAAATAATAAAATAATATTTTCATGATATTGTTGAAAAACAATAAGAATCTTTTATTGACATACCATATATATATATATCGCTCAAATCAGCCAATGGAATAAATGAAGTGTCTTTATTTGTGTCTAGCCGCAGGAAATTTTATTGGACAGTCTGTCTTACAAAGGTCAGGTAAGGTAAAAAGCTGGCTTAGACAGCTTCCACGAGAAAGTACAATTGAAACATATACATGTAACTGTTAAGCATGTGCTAATTATAGCAAAAAACAAAACCTGCATATTTAATTGGCTCTGGAGATAATCTGTCTACTGGGGTCGGTGATGTCCCCCAATAGCTTATCTTATTAGTTAATATAAACTGCAGTGTGATAGCTCTTATAATGAAGTGAAGCAAAATGTCTATGTCACAAAAGAATGTTACTCTCAGTTGCAACTGGGCAAACATGTGGTCAATAACTCGAAAAAAAAATCAATGAAATTAATGATTTTAACTTATTTTTTAACATGATTAATGTTTTTTTTCATTGATATATTATTAATTGGTAATCTCAACCAAAGTGATCAAATTGATTACAAATGTATTAATTCATGCATTTAATAATATTTGGCTTCTAGACCCTTTATCAACCACTGTTCATCTATAAAAAAAATCCTATTCTTATTAAGGGTGTCACGATACGCTCCCCTTCATTACTATACGTATCGCGGTACAGTGTGTACGATACAATACGTAATGGGATACGTATGTCAGATGGAAACAACATACAAACCATTTTAAACCATTTTTTCAATTTTATTTAAAGACCTCTACATACATTCATTTCTTTAATTTGTAAAAAATGTTTTTTTATTTTAAATTCATGATTACAAAATTTGTCATTTAAAAATGTGATATGAGATGATATTGGAGAATTTCCGTTAACATTGATCCAATTACTGTGCCACATATTTTATTGATTGCGCCAATGAAATCTTTCTTGCCGCGTATTGTTACAACATCCAAACATTTAAAGTTTACTTGGCGCGTTGGCGCATATGAAAAATGCTGTACCGTACCATACGCACTCGAAGGCGTATCATGCACCGTACTGAGAGGAGACTATTACGATATACCGTCCCACAGAGTACCGTGACACCCTTAATTCTTATCCTATTAACTTGCACAAAAAAAGAAAGATGCATGGTACTGCACGATATTGCATTTGATGTTCATGGGATTGGAAAAGTGCGGTCACTCATTCAACTTCTATCAGAAAGGAAAGAAAATGCCAGAGTCTCTCCATGGTGCAGAAGTCTGCATGAATTGCTTTTTTAAAATGTAACTTGTATACATGGGTTAACATGGTTCACTAAAATTCTCATGAAATCAATTATTTGACTGATTACTTAACTGTTTCCCACACCTAATTAAGCTCCAACACTTATTTTTTGCATAAATGCAGATCATCAATGCAATAGACTGTATTTGGAACTCAACTAATCGTTAGGTACAATAAACTTTTTACCATTATGACCCTACTGTCACATGAATATTCTGGGTACCGTACTTACTTAGTTTGAACAAGACTATTTCCAAGCAATATAAGTCCAATACCCGATGAAACTCCACCATTTTCAGCAATATTCTAGTCTATTTGTTGCCATACCAATCAGAATTATTGACATTGGAACACAATGAATTGACATGCATAATCTCATGTTTGCCTTCTATCCATGTTTCAAGTTTCATGAAAAATATGTAGAACTTTAAAAATATCGCAGGATCCACTATTTTCAGCAATATTTATAATCTATTTGTTGCCATCGGCAACCATAATTCTTGATGTAGGAACAAAATGAAGTGACGTGCATAATCTCCATATTGCCATCTATCCATATTTTCAGTTTCATTAAAAATATGAAGAACTTTAAAGTTATCACAGGATCCAGAAAAGTGTGACTGACTGACTGACTGATGACTGACAGACAGAGCAAAAACCATAAGTCCCCTCCATTTTCACCTGTAGGGGAATAACAATACGCATTCCCGTGGATCTAGGTCAATTTTATTTGTACCTCATGTAAATTAGTGGGAAAAACCAGTTGTAGGCAAGTTCCAAATAAGAACTATTGTTCAGACTTAATCCCTTTAAATACCCCTCGGACCGAGAGCTATCAGAGATCTACACCACTTTAGTAATTAACTACATGAGAAGTTGGCAAGTGTCTGATGTTGTTAATGTGTCATTTGTCTTCATGAATTGAAATTGAATCTGCTTTTTGGTCAAAAGTAATCATAATCATAAAATAATAATGAGTAATGACCTCTTGTAGAGGTAATCTATAAAATTATTATTTAAGTAATACAAAAGCTATAATTAATGATCAATCCATGATTAATGAAAAAAGTAATCAATTAATAATCATGATGATAACAGATTAACAATTATGATTACCCCATGTCTCGCTACTGGCAACTTATTGAAAATATAACCCCATTTCTCAGGTAAAAAGTTTTATCAACTCATCAAATAATTATGAAATGGGTATTTGTACTAAATTACTTCACGTTAAAAATGAAAGTTAGATTATAATTGACATTTGCACAACAGTAGATAGCAGCTTGTGCTTCAGTGTATGTGAGACACAAAGAAACTATTATCAAGCATGTGCAATACCCTTAATGTTTTTGAAGCATATTTAATTTGCATGAAATGTACAACTCTTTTATCTTAAAATAATTAATGAGAAAATCAGAGCTTCCCTTGACATACTTTTTTGTATCTTCATCACACCCTAGAGTGAATTAAAAAGAGCCAAAACAAAAACACAATTTCTGATAGAATATTGGAAATAGTGTCACAAAGCATTTGGAGAGAATGTTCAAAAGAAATTGTAAATCAGGGCTCGAAATTAACACTCGCACACTCGCAAAATGCCAGTGAAAAATACTGATTAGGAGTTAAGTTTTAAGCCACTAGTATTTTTTTGCGAGTACATAAATAGTGGGAAAAAAACTAGTAATATAAATGCACTCGACGTCATGAACGCTAAACCGTAGCTGGGCTCGAAATTAACACTCGCACACTCGCAAAATGCGAGTAAAAAATACCGAATGCGAGTCAAGTTTTAAGCCACTAGTATTTTTTTGCAAGTAAATAGTGAAAAGAAATGAGTAGGTATAATGCTGCTCGACACATGATCACTAAATCTTAGGTCAATTTATAGAACGCCCAAGAACCCTTATGCGTAAGCGCGCACCTTGTATGTAGACTGGTATATACAGACACGCGGGTGGTATTGGTACAAAGGAAGTGAAACAGTCGACTATTCACACATGTTCATTGAAGCGAAAAATAACTTGTCACTTTATTCCCACAGACGGAAATAACACAAAATATACATAATACAAAAGATAAAGCAAAGTTAAACCGTTTAGTTAGAAAAAACAGATTTTAAACCCTTCTATGAAAACAGTGAATTAGTGGAAAAAATAACTTAAAATAAGACTAAAACTTGTTATAGATGAAGATGGTCAATCAACCTAATGTGATACAAGGAACTGATATCTTTGTATGGTTGCAGAAATAAAATGTGTATACATGTTAAGTACTTTTATTTTGTTTAAATAGAACTAAACTAAAAACCAAGGGTTTTTTATGTTTCCATCAAAATTTGCAAGAATGTTTTTGATTTTGCGAGTTGGTATTAAAGCTGCTCGCAATTTTTTGCAAGTAGAAACAAAAGTTAAATTCGAGCCCTGCGTAGGTCAATTTATAGAACGTCTGAATACCTGTATGCGGAAGCGCACACCTTGTATGTAGACTGGTATACTTATAGTACAGATACGAGGATAGTATTGGAACAAAGAACGTGAAACAGTTGACTATTCACATTTGTTCATTGAACTTGAACAGACATGGCGTCGAAGCCAAACATAATTAGTTTCTTTTTGCATACAGACGGAAAAAAAATACGAAAGATGAAGTAAAGTTAACCGTTGATTTGTATTTTGGTGACGTCGCACTCAACACACGATATCATAGCTGATTTTTTTCAATATTTGAAAAGTTTTAAACCCATTAAAAATATCCCAAACTGACACTTAAACTTTGTTTTCTGAGTGAACACGACACACTTATATTCGAAAACAATGCCCTTATGGTCCAAGGAACTGATATATTTGTATGATTGCAGAAATAAAATGTGTATGTTAAGAACTTTTGATTTTGTTTTAATAGAACTAAATTAATGTCCGAACTTTTTTATGTTTCCTGCAAAATTTGCGAGACTGTTTTTGATTTTGCGAGTTGGTATTAAAGCAGCTCGCAATGTTTTGCAAGTAGAAAAAACAAGTTAATTTCGAGCCCTGTAAATACATTTTAAATGTTTATTTATGGATTATGATGAACAATTTAATGATCAATATAAAAAGTGCTTATGAAATGCTGGGAACAAATTAAAATGAATGTTGCCTGATTGAATCCCATTGTGGTTTTTCCAGAGACTGTTTATCATCTTTGATGTGAGGTGTGAGCATTTAGAAGCCCTTAAATCAATTGAAAGTCTGTCACATTGAATCTTAAATTATGATACTGAATATTGAATTGTGTAAAAGGTCCCTTTTTTGGGCTGGACTAAATGACTGCCAACGTATGACATTGAACAACAAGTTTTACTGTAAAGTGTCAAATGAGCAGTACAACAATTGGCCCAGTGACACCCCATTTGCACAAATATTTGTTTGGTACTTTTTCAATCATTTTTAACCCTAGCATTATAACTCCTTAGTAAACTCCTAACAACAAGTATCGTTGAAAGCGATGGATGCTCCCGATGATGCGCTTTGTCAATCTATGTGTTAATAACCACCTAAAAAAATATATTATTAGCCTCGGTGACCTTGACCCCAAATGACATCAAGCGTCATCAAAAGGTAGAGGTCTATATATGTAAGGTACCTACATGCCAAATATGTAAGAGATCAGTAAAATATTGAAGGCGCTATGAAAAACTGTAACAAAAGTGTGACGGAAAAATATATAATTAGCCTCGGTGACCTTGACCTTTAACCCAGTGACCTAAAAACTCATCAAAAGGTAGAGGTCCATGCAAGATACCTACATGCCAAATATGAAAGAGATCGGTAAAGTAGTGAAGGCGGATGGCCCTATGAGAAACTGTAACAAAAGCGTGACGGAAAATCTATTATTAGCCTCGGTGACCTTGACCTTGAACCCAGTGACCTTAAACCTCATCAAAAGGTAGAGGTCCATGCAAGGTACCTTCATGCCAAATATGAAAGAGATCAGTAAAGTAGTGAAGGCCCTATAAGAAACTGTAACAAAAGCATGACAGAAAATCTATTATTAGGCCTCTGTGACCTTGACCTTGAACCCAGTGACCTCAAACCTCATCAAAAGGTAGAGGTACATGCAAGGTACCTTAGACATGCCAAATTTGAAAGATATCCGTAAAGTAGTGAAGGCCCTATGAGAAACTGTAACAAAAGTGTGACAGAAAATCTATTATTAGCCTCGGTGACCTTGACCTTGAACCCAGTGACCTCAAACCTCATCAAAAGGTAGAGGTCCATGCAAGGTACCTACATGCCAAATATGAAAGAGATCGGTAAAGTGTTGAAGGCGCTATGAGAAACCGTAACAAAAGTGTGACGGAAAGAAGGAAGGAAGGAAGGACAAACACTATATGCTCCGCCAAAATTTATTTCGGGAAGCATAAAAATATAACACTTGTTTAACCCTTTTCCACACAAAAGCAAAGTGGAAGTGGCTATGTGCAAACAGCATAACTTCAGAACAGCCTGTGAATAAAATGCAGGCTGTTCAGGTTTTATGCTGTTTGCTGCTCATCAGTATCTAAGGGTTGGAAATGAAGCCTTTAAAACTTGGATTTAGTAAGAAAGGTCTTGAATTAAATATAACTTTCTAAGTGACTACAAATGCGTCAAAATACGTATCTAAGGGGTAAAGGGATAAACAAAAAGTAAGGATTTGTAGTAAAAAACTAAGAAGATTGCCAGTAGTATTAAAACAAATAAAACTATGTATTTAAAACTGATAATATTGTCTTTGTGAAATTAATCTGCAGATTCATTTGCCAATTGTTCTCAATAATTAAATCAAATACAACTGATAGATTTACCATGCCAACACATTGTTTAAAACAATTATTATAATACTTGTTTTCCTCAATAAAAAAACAACCTATTTCGTCTTCATTTAAAATTAATAAAAAACCCTCAAATCTCAAGATTGTTTGACCTGGAGATAATAAGATATTTGTGTGGAGTGTGTCCTTCAGCTTATCAGTTACTGTGTTACTGATTGTAATCTAATAAACCGTGGGTGACTGTGCTCTCTAGGGGTCTAAGGTGACAAAATAAGATAAGACTGGATGCATGTATTTAAGAGGGCATAAGGCACTATTTGGATTTTTTAAATTAATAAATGACATTAAATAAAAATAGAAACTAACAAACTAACAGCTCATAGATTATGGGCATTCAATAGTGGTGATATTATATTGTTAGCAAAAAACAACTGCATTCATTTATCAAAAAGAAACTTAACACATAAAATTGTCTATTTGGTATCTGAAAAATCTTTTCTTGCTGAAATTGTGATGTGCACACCATCAATGCATTTGGTTACGTAATATCCCATATTTCTACGAATTCACTGATGGTATTGACACAACTTACATGTAACTGTAACAATAATAAATATTAATATAATTATAATGCGAAAAAGTTTCCATCGTAGATTTTCATTTACAAGTAATTGATCGCCTGATAATAAAGGCCAATTTGGTGCAGTCACACCAGCAACAAGTATTTGATTTCCATTCTGGGACCAGGGTCCATGTAAATTGTTTCGGAGGTAACAATACAATATAGGTGGAGCTAAAATTAGGTACTCTGGTTGATCCACATGGCACATGACCATGTCAACTTTAAAATATGTTTTTCAGTGAGTCAGAGATTAATGCATAGAATTAAGCTCTTGAAAATTCTTCCCACATTTTGAGTCTTAACTGCAGGAGCTCCAGGTCAACACATTGTCATAAGCATGATAATACATATTCATCATCACACACTGTCATGTAATTATTCAGGTGAGAAGGAACTAAGAAATAAAATATATGCACACATGCACACATTTGTTCACAACCTGTGGCTTTCAAGCCTAAAAGATGCAGCAGACGTAAACATCCTCAGGTGTGAAAAAATGATGTTCAATAAATTAAAAATAATCTACAGTAGATACACTTGATTAACCACACAGACGAAATCTACAGTACTGTAACGACACTTAAGCATGTGAATAATTTCATCATTGTTCAATTAATGGATTTTTTTTCAACATTTGACCAACAAAATTTTTGTTGTAGTAAATACATTCAATACCAACAACAAAAAATCAATTATAAAAGTGGATAACATTCATTAACCCTTTCAGTGCGGGAACCGAATTTTAAAGGCCTATGCAAAACATGGCGTCTCATCAGGATCCAAACTGTTTGCTATTCTGATAGTATTCTTTGAAAAAAATCAAAGAAAATGCTAATTTTAGAAATTCAGCAGACGACGTTTTAGCAGACAACAAATTTTCCAGCTTGCAAAGGGTTAAGGGGGCAGGGGATATATTTTTGCCCAAAATTCAAGTTCCGAAAGGCAGCAAACAGTCAAATCCATTTCATCAAAACAGAAAGTGACACAAGAACGCCTATTTGTGTCAGTGTCATAACATAGCGCTAAGGCAACATGCATTGAAAATAAAACCAAAGACAAGGCCAGCTTCTTCACTTGTGAAACTATTGCCCTTGATCTTCCCCCTGGAAGCGAGACAATTCACCCCCAAGACAATTGACATGACGCCTTATCTATGATCGCTCCGCCCACTAGAATTGATCCACCAATCAGCGATCGATTAATCGGGCGCACTCGTTAGCAACGACCTGTCCGCCATTTTCTAGACAAGCTACATGTTTAGGTTCACTTTTATTCCAACGAGTTTCTTTTGTTTTCCTCTTTAAAAAAAACGATTAAAAATGGTTTAAACGGTGTCAATGGGGATTATGTAACTCGGACAATCGATATCCTGACAGATTAGTTGGTGACATTGAATTTATTTCGTTTCCAAAGCGGAAATTTCCAACGAGGCAATGCGGTCTTGACAAGAGCGAGTGGAAGCTTCAAGAATTACCGAGATCCCCTTTATAGAACATTAATTTATTTCACAAACTTGAAATGTCATATAAGCAATAACTAAGCATTATTAAGTATGTATTATGTCACATGTTCATGTAAAATAATTGAGAATTTTGGTACCCAATTCGTGTTACTTTACTACGAAATCCCCGTTAAAAATCGCGTTTCTGTGTGTGTCAGAAACAAGTGAAAACCATTTTGTTATTATTTTAATAAAGACGTATCGATAAATGCTATTGTAAAAGAGTTATTATTACTGATATTAGTTAACCAATAAATGAGGTAACTTCGGGGAAGTCTGTACCTGCGCGAGCGTCTGATATTGGTAGCCTTATTAATTTATAATAGCCTGACCGTATTCCATTTCGTACAACGCTAATTTTATATCAGACAATGTCCAAACTTACTTTGTTGTTTTTGCGCTTTAAATTATACTGATTGATAAATGTCCCATAAGCAATGTTTAATATGATTAATATCACTTTTATACGCAATAACATGTGGGATTGAGGTACCCACCTGGCGTCAGAAAGCGCATAAAAACTTCACCAAATTCCCAGTTATAAAGCGCTATTTCGTGTCAAATACACGGGTAGGGGGGAATATTTCAGTAAAAATTTTGTTAATAACACGGGTAAATACCGGTGAAGTGTTAATTTATTGCAAATTCCACCATTACACGTAATAACGGGTTCGATTTCGGTAAGCGTGCAAGTGTTTGGGAGCGTGTTTAATGTACCGATTTACCCGTTATAAATAGCTGGTGTTCTCTTTAATCGTATATTTTTTTTGCATTTGCAGAATAACTAAATTGCATCAACTCCTTTACAAGTGTAATATGGTGTTAAACAAGTCCATAAAATCATCTGGAGTATCGCGTAAATCTATATGCAGTCTCTAGGCAAAGAAGCCATTTTGGTGAAAGCTTGTCTAGGTTTTCTTCCCGCTGAGCCACGTGATTAAGTGGGCGGAGCAATCACTGATAAGGCGTCATGTCAATTCACCCCGAGGAGACAATTCACCCCCTAGACAATTCACCCCTGCTCCTGGACAATTTTTTTTTATCTTTTGCTGTTTGTTTAGGATTTAGTAATTACAGATATCTTTTTTCTAAGGATAGTTATTTGTATTCTTTTTTATTTTTATGAAGTTCTAATAAAAGCATATTAAGATGTTCTCAGAATTTCTTTCTTTTTTTCATAAAATTACTTGCAATTGAAACATAACTGTGCTTTTTATCTATTGATGTTTGTTTTTGTTATTAACAATATCTTATTATTAACAATATCTTATTATTGTTTTTATGTCATTAAATAATTTATTATGTGTTTATGTTTTATTTAAGATTGATTTTATTCATTAAAACAGTTTATATTTGTAAAAAGTGTATAATAAATAATAATGGTATTGGATACATTATTTGGAAATAATCTAATTGTTTTATTTGATAAGTTATGCAAGATTTCGAAATTTTTATAAAATTACTATATTTATTTTTAAATGGGAAATATAATATAAAATATTTGTCACATAATCAGTCAACAAAGTAACAACACCTAAAAAACAACCTTTTTCACACCCATAAAGGTATCAATAAACAGATAATCTGTCAGGCATTTAGAGCTGATGAGGGTACTGATTATCTAATGGTAGATAAGGCTATTACTGATTGGGGTTGCTTAGAGATAAGGCTGTAGTATGGAATGAGTTAACATACTGTATGATTGAAGTGGACTTGAATTGAGTACAATTTTTGTAAAAAGTACATTACATTTCAAAACATTTTTAAGAGGAGCATACTAGCGGTATTATAGTAGATTTAATAAATCATGAGGTATTGGTGTATAAGTAGCATTTTAAAAAATTATAACATAAAATGGTGTGAATTTGATACTGGCTTTGAAAAGAATACTGATAATTGCAGACTAAAATATGTTTCAATACACAACATTACAAAACACAACTTCTATCACTAATCCTTCGATGAGAGAAAATCCAACAACTTAATGGATAATAAGAATAAAAATAATAATTTTGTTAATGAAACACTTTTGTTTATAGGCAGTTAAATAAAAATAATAATCAAAATATCAGGTGAACAACAATGGAATTTTTTAATACAATACCAGGTCTTAGAATTGCCCAGCCCAACATAATTATTTGTCAATGTGTGTAACTGAAGTCTTTGTTTATCTGTGTTGACACTTTGATAAAGCCTTGTCAGGTGTGTGAATGCTTATCATGTACCATCATGTAACTCTAATGGAACTCAAAACTCCCCATTTTCTCATGTAACTGCGGCGTGCGTCAGGGAGAAAATTTATCGCCCATCCTCTTTTCCCTTTTCCTAAATGACCTTGGGAATTACTTAGAATCTAAAGGCCACCATGGTATAGAACTTACAAATCCAGAAAACGATATTGCTACTTTTCTCAAAATAATTGTACTATTATATGCAGACGACACAGTCTTAATTGCTGAAAATGCCCAAACACTACAAAACTGTCTGAATGACTTTGCTGATTACTGTAAAACATGGAAGTTAAATATAAATAAGGATAAAACAAAAGTAATTATTTTCGGATCAAGGCAAAATAGAAACTTCTCTTTTAAAATAGACAACACGTCTCTAGAAATTGTTAACTCATACAAATATCTAGGTGTTTTTTTAGCAAAATCTGGTAGCTTCCTAACTGCAAAGAAACATCTTGCACAACAAGCAAGGAAAGCAATGCACCTACTCTATTCAAGAATTAATAACCTTAATTTACCAATATATCTGATATTAAAACTTTTTGATAACACTATCCTGCCAATATTAACATATTCAGCAGAGGTTTGGGGCTATGAAAGCATTGATTTACTAGAGAAAATACACAATGAATTTCTGAGAAAAATTTTCAATCTAAGAAAAAGCTCCCCACTTTATATGATATACGCAGAATTGGGAAGATACCCCATAGATCTCTCTATAAAAGGCAGAATGATTGCATACTGGAATAGATTAATAACTGGGAAACCGGATAAATTAGCATATCTCATATATAAATACATGTTAAACCTTCCTAACTTTGAATCTAAATGGATAAATTATGTAAAAAATATCTTCACACAAACTGGCAGAAATTACATATGGCTAAATCAAGATCAAATCCAAAATAAAAATATAAAGTACACTATAAAGGGCATATTACTTAATCAATACCAGCAAACCTGGCATACCTCACTTCAAAACTCAACAAAAGGCTTAAACTATTCAATATTTAAGGATAAGATTGAATTAGAGAAATATTTAATCACACTAACTAAATATGAATCATCTTTATTTATTAAACTTAGAACTGGTAATCACTTTTTCCCAAATGAGACAGGTAGATGGACCAATCAAGACATAAATGAGAGAACATGCCCTCATTGTACATGCAGAGATGTGGCGGATGAATTTCACTACATGCTTATATGTCCCTTTTTTAATGAACATAGAAGGAAGTTTATAAAAAATACTACTACTGTAGAACAAATACGCTAAAATTTAAAGAATTGTTGACAACAAGGTCCTTAAAGGATTTTAAAAAATTATGTAAATTCATAAAAGTATTATTTCAAACATTAACCCGCTGATAAGTTTAACTTGGTGTATATGTTAAATTATGTTTGTTATCTTTTATGTATTTCAACAATTAAACCTCATAAGACTAATTCATATCCACAAAAAATATTACTTTAAACGCTAACACGTTGATAAATTTATTTATATAGAGAACAAAATCATGTCTAATGCAGTACTTTTTGCATTTCGTCTCAATCAATCAATTAATATTTTATAAGATGAATTAATCATCTTACATATTGGTATTACTACATCATAGTTCATGTTGAATACCTAACTTCATTCACTACGCATGTTTAAAATATTTTTACGCATGTTTTTTCAATCTGGCAACAAATATCAATGTCACAAATTTGAAATTACTGATTTACTCATAAATGTTGTTAGCAAATTGTGATTTATATTTTAAACCTTGCACTAGCCAAATTATATGCAATGTACATGTATGTTTGTATCTCAAGCTTATTGTTAACCTTGCTGGAATATGTTTTTTAATCAATGACACTTGACACTTATTACTTATTGCAGCAATTCTACTCATCCCCCCTCTCCATCACCCATCCATGCCTTTCACCATTGATTTCATGTGCCATGTGTAAACTTACACAACTTCACAAATACATGTACAGTAAAGTACTTTTTGTCATGCAATCTCACTACTGCAGGTCAAATCGACACAATTTAGTACATGATTATATAAAGCTACTTGCTGAAACAATAACATAAAGTCCTTTACTTACGAATCACATGGTCACTGACACAGGACAAACATGGGCATGGTTAATCTGGCCTGACACAACATCGGTCAATGTCACATGAATGGGTCACTTCACATTTGATCATTACTTAATTTAAACACACCAATTAATCCCAAGTAGAATTACATTAACAGACAATTTCGGTCTACAAAATGTAAATCTATACGTCACTTTTGAAAGTTTAGTTAATATGCGATCTATAAATGAAACACTCTCCACGATTATTCTACAGAGGAAACAGTGAAAACACAAACAATACGCACATTTCTGACCTAATTCCAGGGTTTACACACAGATCAGCGAAGCGCTGCAGACAAAAATAAATTAACCAATCAAATTCACCGGGTTTTAAATAGAACCGAATGGAAAAACCATAACTATAGTCTGCATCAGTAATCCATGTAAACAAACAGGTTATTCAGGCCAAAGGAATAAAAAATGTTTATTTCTCAGGTCAACATCATCATTCCCCCACTCAATTCAAATGTATGTCTCATATCTTTTTCATCTCCACTTCTCTTTCTCTTTTCTATTTTCTATGTAAAGTTTAACACCATGTCACAATTGTTAATAACTCTTTGTAAAAGATGCATTGTCACTGTATACTCATGTGTCACTATATTTGTGATTTGAGCTTAATAAAGGTTATGTTGTTGATGTTGTTGTTGCTTGATTGTAATACCCATTAATAGCACGCTTCCAACCAGATTAAATTTCCTTTCTTTAATTAAGGTTTTCTTATCAATTAAACCATAATATTTTATTAAATTAATTATCCCATCTAACATGAATAAATAAGTAATTGTCATAATGTAAAATTCTAAGAATTAAATGAAACTAATTAATCAACTTCAATATTTGACAAAGTTCTCAAATAATAAAATAGCAGTTAACCTAATAATATTATTTCAGTCTTCACGATAGTTCATTTTATCCACTAGCCATTCGGGCTACTGGAATGGTAAAGACAAGTAGCCCAGCAGCAAAATTACTATCCCAAAGTAAATTTGTTAAAATATACACCCTGATAAAGGGTTTCATCTTTCAATAGCAGTTAATCTATTAAAAGTAAAATTGTATCCAGGGTATGTTAACTGTAAAGCCTATTGCAAAAACAATTGCAACACAATATAACAAGTCAGTGTAATTATGTCCTTTATTAATTATAAGTATTTAACATGTGATAAACAACTTCTTCGTTCATCTAATCATCACTGCAATCCTGGAGATCCTCTTAGTCAGAAACCATATCCTGTAAAACAAGCAACCTGATAGTTATTTTCCAGAAGTTTACTTGACAAGTGAAGGCATAGATGGCATACTTTTATCATACATGTTGACTTTTTCTTATGCTGTGTTTTTAAGCGTAGCTTATTAAACTCTGTCTTACAGAAGTAGCTTCTCCTTCATCACTGATTTTTTACTACCTTTCTTGAAATTCACGTTTCCGTGATTTTTCATAGTCATTTGTTGACTTACGATCAGAAGTGGGCAGTTTCTTGCCAGGCTTCACACCAGCTACGTATTTAAGCATTATGCAGCCTTATGCGCGTAGGGACTTACAACTTTGGAAATAAACCCACAAACAAGGTTACAAAGTAAAACGATGTTTATTCGGGAAATGCAAGCCGCGTACGTCGATAAGTTTACTTCAGCAGAAAAACACATCAGCATGACGTGTGCCACTAGTAAATAACCAGTCTAAATTGTTCACCACGTGGCCTGTGTTACGACTCGAAAATGACCGTTGAATGTATGGACCAATCGGAACGCGTTTAAATCTCGTATTTTAGGCGAAGTTGAACGAAGTTCTGTCGGAAATCTTCGCGACGTACTCACAAAATAATGACTTTTATCACACTTAAAAATGAAACAATATTGATACACGGAATTTCTACTGGCCCGACGGGCGTACAATATGGCAATTTTAATAGGCCCGAGCTATAATTTACACGCCCAGGCCAACGGGCGTGCGCTTATTTCGCAGACTGTTATTTAAATCCAATGCACAAATATTATAAATACAAAATACTTAATTTGTTTCAATTTTATATGTTGTAACACAGTTTATAGAAAAATAACATTGGTTGGATTGCATTTGACAAAAAACACTATTTCATCTTTCATTTACATACTACATTTATTATCTTCACATCAAAATTGTGCTACAAAGTCAAAATTATAACCCCAAACATCTGTTCACAACTTATTTTTAAATATGACAAAAGCAAATGACAATACAATATCATATAAAAAATATGGCAGTGAATTGTCTTGGGGGTGTATTGTCCAAGGAAATCAAATTCTGGAGTGAATTGTCCAGGGGATGAATTGTCTTGGGGGTGAATTATCTGACACCCTTTTCCCCACCCACCTACTTTTTAATGAAAAATTGAGAAATTTTACCCATTTAATGGCATGCAAAGTACATTCAAACAGAATGCAATTCTAGTTTTGGCTACATTACTCATTAATTTCAACCATGTGCTGTGCTTATTTAACTACAAGTCTTTAGATTTTTCACAATTTACCTTTAAAGTTCTGTTCTGTTTCTGCAGCGTGAAATATTGACCTTCGCAAAAATCTCCTTTTTGGAGATCCAAAATATCCTTGCAAGGGAGCTGTCGCTAGTTTCAATGTTGTTTTTTTTACAATATTTTGAGACAGTCTTTCTTAAACCTAACACAAGAAATACCTTTTATAAATTCCTAATCGATTTTTAAAGACCATAGGTTACCCATACCCTAAAGATATGTAATTTTTTCCCCCTTTCACTGATATGTGCTCGGTACGACTAAAGAGCGTATATGTCTATGTAGTGTCTATCGCAACCGTTGTTTATTTTTGGTGTTTTCACTTCATATACACTTATATTTGTTAATGCAGCATCAACATACTACAACAATATCCCGGAAAGAGAAAAATAATGCATTTGAATATCAACCGTAGTTTCGTTTTGACAACTGACGACATACAAGATTCGATTTACGAAGTGAATCTTAATCTAGTTTTAGTGCAGATTCGTTCATACGACACAAAAACACTATTTTGTTTTACGGATCATTTCGGATTAGAGGACTGGGTGAGTCATGTAAAATATCGATTATAATATATACTTTTTATAAACAACTGGCAGCAAGATGAGTTGCAGATAATTCGTCAGTAACCACATTTAAACTAACTCTTTTGACCTGTTAATTATGTTCAGCTCAATTCAACAGTGAAACATGCCCATAATATCACTTTAATTGTTAATTTGGAATTGTAATAATAAACCATATGTCACCTAATCAGTCAAGAAAGTAACAATACCTGAAAACACCATATCCTATTTCCCACCCCTAAAATTACAATAAACAGCTAATCTGTCAGTCATTCAGAGCTGATGAGGGTACTGATAATCGAGGGGTAGATAAGGCTATTACTGATAGGGGTTGCCTAGAAATAAGGCTGTAGTATGGAATACTTAAATAAATATTTTAATTTGTCATGCTTTACAATTTAATATTTAATTAATTAATGTAGAACTGTAACTCATGTTCAAATTTTGATAATGCTGGGCAATTTTATTAAATTATTAATTAAATACACATTTGATTCTGTAAAATTGTATTATGACTGATTATTATTGTAAAATTAATAATCTTTGCGTACAAAAATGTTTCAATACATGTAGGTATGATAATCATATATACTCGGTTTATATGATACTAAGCTATACGTATTTGTACTCACGTTAACATTATTGTTATACGTTTTTTACTTATAATTGTGTGCGCAATAAGTTTTCCATAGGTAACGGGATCTTCATTAATAGTTTTATGACAAATATTAAATTCTTAATAATTCATAGTTCTATCAGTCTTTATGTCCTATTCATTAAATTACAATATTAGTGTACATATTGTAAATCTTTGATAATGTGTGTAAATATTGAAAAAAATATTAAAATAAAAGTATATAGATGTATTTCTACTTGTGTACATATTGTACAGCTTTGATACTGTATGTAAATATTGAAATAAATATTTAAATAAAAGTATATAGATGAATGTCTACTTGTGTACATGATAAAGCTTTGACAATGTGTGTTTCAAATATTTTAATAAAAATAATAGTTTAAAAAATATATTTTAAAAAGTACTTTTACTGTCTGTTATAATGTGCCGATAATGTAACCTGGTGTAAACACAATTTGTTAAAAAATGTGTTATTTTGTGAAAATATTGCAATAAAAAGTATTGAACTAAACTCTGAAAGTATTTCTCATTTGTGTTTATGCATGAATAACTCATTCAGAACCCATCAACACATCAATAGTTTCACTACCGTGCGAGTTGACTTTTAGGTACGGGTTGACTTCCGTGCGAGTTGACCAAACAACGTGCGAGTTGACTACCGTGCGAGTTGACTAAGGTACGAGTTGACTGTAAACCTTGTATTGTGGAGTCGTCGTGGTTATTGTTGGTTGTGTGTAGCCTAAAAACAATGTTCATATTCGCGAACATGACTTTAGAGTTCGAAACATGATAATGGCTAGAGACTTGATCTATTTATGTTAACAGTCTTAATTATATTTTACATTAAACTGTAATTTGTTGATAAAAACATTGCAGAAAAAGCATCAATATTGCAAATATTCGATCATATTCGCTCGTTTCGTTCATATTCGCGAAAATGAGTCATATACGCATTATAGACGGACCCAAAATTTCGAGCAAAAAACTTCAAAAACTGTTAAACGGGAATAAACAACACAATAATACAATTCCGAATGACAATAAGTATGTTTCCAATGTTATTGTCTTTCTGGATTGTATTTATCATCACAGAAATGGATAAAAGCAACGTTTGGATTATCAAAAGGTAAATGTAATATATTTTCGAGATAAGTCACTTTATTATTTATACAGTCTTTCAAAATTATGGAACGTTTTAAATTCATCTTTCCAGAAATAGCAATATGTGGGTCTAATCTCTTTCAAAAAGACATTTTATTCAACGTAACGTACCGATTTAAGAAAATTCAAAAATTATAAATTGATTTTGACACCTTAAAAAGAAAACATCAATTATTTAATAAAGTTTGGTGTCTTTTACTTTTTATACAATAGATATATTGCAATGGGTATAAACTGTTTATTGAAGTCTGATCCCCCCCTCCCTTCTCTGGTCAAACTCCCATTGGAGTTCTTTATAAATTGGAGTTAGACGGGGATCCCCCGTCAAACTCCCATTGGGGTTTAATTTAAATTGGAGTTTGCCGGGGTCCCCCGTGAAAACCCCGTTGGAGTTTAATGGATATGGAGTTTCACGGGATCCCCCGTCAAAACCCCACGGGGGAAGAAAATCTACAAACACTTTATTTTCTTATTAAAGTACATGTTTCTTACAATTATAACTTAAACATGTGTATTTGTAAACATTGAAACAAAAAACAAAGCATAATATTAAAATTACATTTTTTGTAAAATATAGGTAAAATTCTCCCGTCTGGAAAAATCTCCCGTTGGAAAATTGCAATTCTTAACGGGGGAGCCAAAACCCCGTTGGGATCCAACGGGGGATGGCAACTTTATCATCAAATAACTCTACTTTCCAAAAACATTTTTACTCTTTTTTTTCAATTATATGTATGTACTCAATGCCCCCTACAAATATGCAAAATTTCATAACAATTGTTCAATAAATAAAAAAAATAAGTTTGCAAATAATCTGGATTTGCAAACTTAATCTGGATACTGTTCATGGTGTTTTGCATAAAAGGTGTCACTCGATGCGATATTGGCTTTAAGAAGTCAGGCACCCCAGGTTTTAGTACACTAGTGTACGAGTGGCAAACAGGTTGGGTCTGAATGTGATTCATATCCAAGATATTTGCCTATGCTAGGGATACAGTACTAAACTTAAGTAAATTGAAATGATAACCGGAACCGAACCGTAACCGTACCGAATCGTTTTAACATAATACTTTATTGTTCAATATTATCAGAGTTGTATATAGTTTGGATCCTCGTGAGTCGCCGAGTAATTCAACGTCTCACCTAAGCCGGCGTCTCACTAGGCTCCAAGCTATGTACATCTCTGATAATATTGCATAATACGGTGGAAATAACGACACAATTTCAATTTACCGGAACTTGAGTGGAACCGAACCGGAACCGGGAATCATGTCAATTTAATAATGCACAGCACTGTAGAAGTGAACGGATTTATATAATATAATTAGTATCTTTTCCCTTTTGCTGCAGGTTACCCATGAGTGGAGAAAGCGACACAGAAAGTGACTTTGAGACAAATTTGCAAACATATAAATGTCATATTTGCAATATTAAACCAAACTTTGGGATTCTGATTCATTTATTAGAACAAATTGTGGAGATAGGACCATACCTAATCAATTTACCAAATGGCCAATTGTATGTCCGGTGTCAGTTTGATGACTGCGAGCGTTACTATCATTTGACATGCATTCATCCGTCATTTCCTGACGAGTCGCTCAACTACGACCATCTAGACGATCTGCGCGAAAACGGGATACATTGCCCAAAGTGCAAGTCAGGACAAGAAATCATGAACTACTAGTATCAAAACCTTAGGCTGAAAAATGGCAGGTTACCGGGAAAAGATGCTAGTTGAAATGGCTCTCAATAGTTTACAACAAAACATTCAACATAAGCATGATGCTGAGACTGTGACAGCTAGTACATCAAGTACAATCACAACCCCCCAATATAATATAAACTATAATTTAGATAAATCTACTGATGAATCCTTCGACGAATTGGATTTGCTTGACGACTTTGATGACACTGTCAAGGACCCAGACTGGACATTAAAAAGGAAAAGAGATGATAGCACCAGTGAAAGTGAAGCAGAAAATGAAATAAATGAAGGTATGAATCCCGACAATGCAGATATTGAAAACGAAGAAGTCGTTGAGACATCAAAAGAAGATGAATCTGTAGAAGCAAAGTCTAAAAACCAGGTCGAACGAATTAAGTTGTTGCGAATGCAGGGTAAAAAGTATCATGGATATACAAAGGACGAAAAGGGGAAATCAAAATACTGTAAAAGTCGTGCAGAAAGAGTTATGTCTCCAAGATGTTGTACAAATCGTTGTGATAAAGGTTGGGGTGGACGCCAATGCTCTAAAGTAGATGACGATGCAAGGAATGCAATATTCAGTACATTTTGGAACAACATGTCATGGAGTGAAAAGAAGGTGTATGTGCTAAGTCTAGTTACAAAGAAAAAAGTATCTAGACGTACAACGGAATCGCCAGGCAGTAGGAGAATGTTTTCATACTCTTACGCATTAAGAGTTTATGAACAGAGATGTGTTGTGTGTAAGTCCTTGCTCTTAGCTACACTGTCCCTAAAGGAGGATACCATGTACAATTGCTTGCTGAAGAAGATTCTGAACATGGTATTCCGACATCAACGCCAAGTAAACCTCGTGCTAACAATGAAAACACACAGGCCAGAGAATCAGCTGTCAAGTATCTCAACGAGGTGCCCAGAATGCTTTCTCATTATTGTAGAGCCCGAACCTCAAAACTTTATTTAGAAACTGAGTTCTCAAGTTTGTCCGAGTTGTATCAACATTACAAACATAGTACACTTGAAAGATCTGAGCAAGTCTATGGCAGGACCCAATTTACAAAGCTATTCTATGAAATGAATTTGGCATTCTATAAACCCAAAAAGGACCAGTGCGAGCTCTGTACAGGTTTCAAACATAAAACAGTAGACCATGAAACATACAATCAGCACATAAGGCGGAAAACTGAAGCCGCACAAGAAAAACAAAATGAATAAGACAAAGCTTCCACTGAGGGCAAACTTAAAGTAGTAACGATGGATTTACAAAGTCTTCTTCTCTGTCCAAAGTGAGAGGCAAGTTGTTTGTTTTATAGAACAAAACTGTGTTGTCACAACTTTACATTCTTTGATCTGACTACAAAAAAGTATTGTGTGCTACTTCTGGAATGAAACAGCTGCAGAACTTTGCGCCAGTACATTTGCATCCTGTATCATTGACTACCTGGAAAACTTAGATCTAACAGGCATAGATAAAGTGATACTGTTCAGCGATGGCTGCACTTACCAAAATCGAAACGTCACACTGGCTTGTGCCTGACTGCAGTTTGCAGTTACACATCGGATAGAAATTGAACAGAAATTTTTAGAGAAAGGACACACATATCTCGAGTGTGATAGCATACATGCCACAATAGGAAGAAAGATCAAGCAAAAAGATGTGTATATACCCCAGACGTATGTTGATCTTATCAGAGATTCAAGAGCAGATAGTATTAATCCATACGTGGTCAAGAACGTTGATCACCAGTTCTTCATGGACTATTCAAACCTAAGCTACTACAACAACATAAGACCAGGACATGGTGTGGGTACTCCAGTCGTCACAGATATTCGTGTGCTGAAATATACTGTCAAGGGCGACATAATGTATAAGCTTAACTACAGTGATAGTGATTTCAGTGAAATACGTAAGTCAAGAAATGCCTGACCAACATTTGACGAACGCGCTCCACCGCTGCGCGTGAGGCCATTGCCACTTAAACAGGCAAAGTATCGACATCTGCAGCAAATCAAAGAAGTAATCCCGAAAGATTACCATCCATATTATGATGAGTTGCCGCATCATAACGGCACTGCCGACTCGGAATGACTGCTCTGAATTCAAACACTTCGTGAAAGTTTGGTGATGGTTTGCCATCAATGTCCCATATTTGTTCAAAGCTATTTGAATTCCAAACCAAACTTAAGTGCATTACTGGCAGCTGCGAGTAATGTAACCATGGTTGTGTAGTAAGGTGATGAAACTTCTTTTATGTAAAGCAAATCACAATTGTTATACCGGTATTAATACATGTACCAGCATTATGTTTTGAGTATTAAAGAAAAGGAATTCATTAAGAACATTATTCACAAGATGCATTTTAAATACATTTTAAACCTTTATCAGGCAAGAGTATTATGAAAAACTCATACAAATATTGATGCTTAAAAAAAAAACATTTGATATAACTCAAGCTGTTTGTCACCAATACATTTTTTTTATATAAATGTTAGTTACATTGTTAATAGTTTATTGTGTTTCATCGTGTTGGTAATCCAGTTAACTCGTGAATTATTTTCTTTAGGAATTCTTTTTCGTTAATACACAACACTTAAAAAATAAGTGCTGTGTATTAGAGAAAAGGAATTCCATTAGAACATTATTGACAAGATGCATTTTAAATACATTTTAAACCTTAATCAGACAATAGTATTATAAAAACTCAAACAAATATTGATGCTTTAAACCATTAGATATTATTCAAGCTGTTTGCCACCAATACATTTTTTAAATATAAATGTTAGTTACATTGTTAATAGTTTATTGTGTTTCATCATGTTGGTAAATCTACATGTATTTGAATGTTGTGCCCGTTTAATAATAGTTATCATGTTCCTGTAACTTTTTCAACAATAAATCTGTTCACATAAACTCTTGTTTTATTATAGTACCTGCTATAATCATACGATATTAATCCTTCTCATGTACTGGTTATTTTGCTAACAAACAATTTCTTGTCTGCTTAAAATAAAGTAAACTAATGTAGCAGGATCTTTATGGTAGAAACATCGATTTGGTGTCAAATAGCTTTGATCTGGGTCCATTTTACTCAGAATCAACGCTGTTTGTGTTCATTAGTTTTAACCTGCAGGACTAGGGTTAGTAGGCTAAACAGTATTAAAACAATTGACTGTGTAAGACAATTAAGCTACCTCTTTGCAGTCAATGTATTAGTTAATCTTTGGAGTTTCTAAAGCGGCAGTTAAAAAATCAGGAATATCAAAAAACCTGATTCTATCGGCCTAATAAGTATACAGGAGGAAGTTATTGCAAATATCTCTGAAAACGTTTTTCAGTGTAAGTTTTCAAATGAAATATACACCAATTTATTTCCTGTTTTGAATTAGCGCTTCTGAAAGACTCGATTGTTGACTGTTCTTGCAACAATACATTTTTCAATGTCACCTGCTATAAGCAAAGGTGACACTAAGAGATCACTTCTCCTAGCGTCTGCACATATGTCCGTATGTCTGTCTGCTCGTCACACCTTATATTTGCTAGTTCTTTCTTAATATAGAAATAATATTACGCTGATAACTATGCAAAATTCATGCAAGTAGTTTTTTTTATCGGAAGAATACTCAAGATGTCATTAGAAAATGCTGTTCTTGCAGGACAACTGTTAATAAAATGCCGAACCCGCATTAGAAATGCCGAAAATTTTCGGCCCACTATTCATAAAATGCCGAACCTGTATTATTTATGAATAAACTGTATGCCATTATAGTATTTCCTAACTCATACAAAATGTGTTATGTTGTAATGTATTTTAATGAAGAAAAGTTTTTAAAAGCATGTCTGTATTTTGTATGAAACGGTTTTTTCATTCTCCTGAAAAGTTGCTTTTTTGAAGCTCCGGCATTTTATAACGACGGTATCGATATACAGTAACGGTATAGCACTAAGACAGAAAGAATGGTCTTAATGGTCTAATCAAAGTAAACATTATTTAATTAATGTAACTGTTAACAATCATTTACATTTTCATCGATGACATTCACATCTTGCTTTAAAGTTGAACAACACTATAATGTGTTCATAAACATCGTATATTGCCAATAAAACATCGTATATATCTTTGCTAATTGATTGTATTTTTTTAATTATGCGCTACTACTATTATATACCATCTCCGAACAGTCACTAACTTTGCTTGGCATTTCATCGCGTAGCATAGTGCTCTTACGTACGGCTTAAACAAGTTCACAACATTGGCTCATTTGACATCATATAAGTCTGCCAAATGTAATAAACTTCAAATAAGACATTACTCAGACACGGATATAACCAGTGGTATTCATCCATCAGATTTAATTTCCCCATAGACGACGGGTGTGGCAAAGATAAGTGTGCAGTCATTGGCTCTTTGAGCTTTCAAAATATTTCATATTTGACAAAAACCGATACTAAAAGTTAAAAACTGAGCATGTACATTTGTTATGATCAAACAGGACCATGTATTCTGCCAAAACGTTGAAGATTTGAAGACTCAAGTCTTTATGTCGCAAGTCTTTTCTCAGAATGAGTTTTCATCTTTCTCATAATTAAGACGAAAGCTATTGATAACGTTTGCGAAATGTTCGCAACTAAAGTTGTTAAAACTATACTTATTATAGTTTGGTGTAAATCGTCAACAGCCGTAGAGAAATCGGAACTCACATGTATTGACTCCGGATCGAAATGCAAGGAGCAGACACCAACGTGAACACATTTATGAAATGCACTATTAGATTACGTTTGCAATTAAGTTGTTTTCAAACTAGTAGTATCAATCAGATCGGCACTTTGCGTGCATTCCAGTAATAGTGTAACTTTATTAGATGCAGAAAATTATGATTCCGCTTAATATTGCATATATTCTAGAACGGCTAACAACAAAATTGTTTCCTATGTTACTTACGATAAGCTAAATCACTCTTACCCAAATGTAATTCTCATCGCCTCCAAATCGTTCATTCATAGTTCAGCGTCGCAGTAGCATAAGTTAACTTAATCTCAATCATTCTGCATGAGATATTACAACTACACCCGTGGGAATTTCAGTTTCCAAAATATTATAAACAACGTTTTACAATGGATAAATCATCGCTTTCCCAAATTAATGCAATACCAGAAACATATACGCATATCGGCTTTATGCGTACAATCGATCCAGTTATCCAGTTATTGCTTTAACCACTAGGTGGCAAAGACGCTTACCGCAAATCATCATTCTAAAATGAAGCACACATCTTAAGCCAACCCACGATAAAAAGTGTTCAACCTTTATTTGAGATACATTAAATCACTCCTACCAGTATGACTTTCTCATCGTCAACCAATCGCAATTTAATTATTCAGTGTCGCAAGGCCTTGATTTAACTTAGTCTCAATTCTTCTTCAGGATGTATTAAAACAACGCCCGTTAGAATGTGCCCAAATAGTATAGATGCCTTGGTTAATGATAGTGCGTCGTCGCTTTCCTACGCATAATATATTAATGAAATAAAATGAAAGGTATCTCCAAACGATACTGTATGTAGAAAATGTTACATGCATGCAGTTAAGAGGCAAGTAACACGTTAACGTTTTGTTTTAGATTTATCTTACATAACCACCGACACGCTATTTATTTAGCTTTTTAATGTTAAACTGAAACATTGTGTATGCTTATTTTGATTAGTGCTTCTTCAATCGTATTTTTGTAATATGGAGTGATGTTATTAGTTACACGACTTTTTACTAACCCCGTACAGGATGTTATCTATCACACCATGTACCATGCAACAGTTTATTTCTTATTTAACAAAATGCTGATATCACATCACGAATTAAAATACTTTTAGATATCACTAACAGTCTCGCGTGGTATTCGACGATATTGCATCAATGCAATTAACGTAGTTGTAAATGGTCACGAGAAAATTCCCACTAGTGATAGCGTTTTTCAGATCTTTCAATAAGCAATCAAACTTAAAGAAATAGGTTTAAAACTGATATAACATTTCACACATGGATTATGTGGTCTTCAACATCATAATTCACATACCAACAGCAATATCAATAAGGAGGCTTGGTTATAAACTGGCTGATTATCATTATTAATTTAATTTTAGTTGTGTTATTATCGAAGTGTATTTATCAAATACAAGAAGTGCGAACACAAATCTATTGTTGAACGTAAAACTATTAGCAAACGGAATCACATTCTTTCTTTGACAATATACCATTACTGTTGATTTTTGAACGTTTTCTGTACTTTAATTTTACATTTCCTAAATCGTTTCTGTTCAGTTTAAGCATCGTTATCAAAGTTGTATGTTAAATCCACCAGGACCGAAAGCGTGAACATCAGTAAAGGCCGTTCATTACAAGACCAATAAATCAACAACATTGTATCGAAAAAGATTAGAGAATTCCCTTCTAACTTTAATTATTTACTCCTGTAGCGACACTGGTTGCCTTTTTAACTTCATTTATCAGATTTTATTGGAATGGCCGATGCCATCGGATGCTCAGTACTAAATGAATGAGGCAATACAACAAGCGAACATTTTGATTTCCCTCAAGACTATGGATAAAAATAGAATAAATACTAGATATGGCGCGGCAAAGGCCGACGCGTATCCCCACGCCGCATGTTTGACCCACGGGCGCCCCAGGGTTGGTAGTGGGGCCATGCATAGTTGAGATTGACCGTATTGTCATAAGAGAAGTTCAGTATCAATAAGTAGTGAATCGGTGTAGAAATGAAGAAGTTAAGTAAAAGGCAATTTCGGGTGGGTGTGGCCTATGTGGGCGGGGCACCCCAGGGTTGGTAATGGGGCTATGCATAGTTGAGATTGACCGTATTGTCATAAGAATAGTTCAGTATCAATTAGAAGTGAATCGGTGTAGAACTGAAGAAATTATAGTAAAAGGCAATTTTGTGTGGGTGTGGCTTATTTGGGAGGGGCGCCCCATGGTTGGTAATTGGGCCATGCATAGTTGAGATTGACCGCATTGTCATAAGAGAAGTTCAGTATCAATTAGAAGTGAATCGGTGTAGAAATAAAGAAGTTATAATAAAAAGGCAATTTTGGGTAGGTGTGGCCTATGTGGGTGGGGCGCCTCAGGGTTGGTAATGGGGCAATGCATAGTTGAGATTGACCGTATTGTCATGCATAGTTGAGATTGACCGTATTGTCATAAGAGAATTTCAGTATCAATTTGAAGTGAATCGGTGTAGAAATGAAGAAATTATAGTAAAAGGCAATTTTGGTTGGGTGTGGTCTATGTGGGCGGGGCGCCCCAGGGATGGTAATGGGGCAATGAATAGTTGAGATTGACCGTATCGCCATAAGAGACTTTCAGTATCAATTTGAAGTAAATCGGTGCAGAAATAAAGAAGTTAATCTAAAATAACATAAAAAATGAATGAAATACTCTGACCCGGCCCCGCCCCAACCCCCATAAATTTTGACCTAGGGGTCAGATCAAATTTCCAAATAGTGCAGGGTTGCACATATGCTCATAGCTACCATGTGTGTAAGTCTAAAGGTTCTAGTGCTTATAGTGTAGGAGGAGATAATGGCCAGGACGGACAGACAGACGGACGGACAGAAAGACGGACAGACGGACGGACGGCGGAGATAACCACAATATCCCCACGCTTTTCAAAACGCGTGGGGATAAAAATAAAAATGCATATCTGTTTTACATAAAGAGCATTCTGAATTGTCAGTTTGATGAATCGATTAATCGAATTTTGAATCAAATACAATACAGTTTAACATGACTGTATTAACTGACTTACGCGTTTCCTAAAGTCACTGTAAGCAATAAACAACAAAAGACGAACAACATATAATGGCTACATCGTGTAATTTTATAACTTTTAACCTACAGTGATATTGCTCGATTAAATATATTTCAACGAATGGTGGATCGACTCTAAGTTAAAGTCTGGTGGGTTTTGCAAATTTAGCTATGTGCTCATAACTCACATTTTTACAAAGATCTTTTAAAGATAATTTAGTTATTATGAAACAAACGTGTTTCGTAAGAAGTGCGAGTTTGTATATTTGTGGCGTTGAAATGTTTCTGAATTGAGAATTGTTCATTAAAAAAAACTCCTGAAATATTTATATATACATACAATATAAACGCCGGTGTAAATACAATTTACAATATTATGTCCGTTTAAGGTGATCCCTTTTTAGATTATGTTCTGTAGTTTCGTAAAATTTAAAAACTTTAAAAAGTGTGCGACCAGCGTTCATTTAAATTACTATACATGTTTCAGTAGCATTTCTGAAATCAAACATATGAAAATACCTGATGTCTTTTCGCTTTCATTGATTGCGTTTAAGACAAATCATGTTGAATCTTGATTCAATGATATAATTGAATTTACAATTACGCTTGTTAGTAGTAGTAGTAGTAGTAGTAGAAGTAGTAGTAGTAGTAGTAGCAGTAGTAGAAGTAGTAGTAGTAGTAGTAGTAGGAGTAGTAGGAGTAGTAGTAGTAGTAGTAGTAGTAGTAGTAGTAGTAGTAGTAGTAGTAGTAGTAGTAGTAGTAGTAGTAGTAACAGCAGCAACAACAACAACAGCAGCAGTAGTAGTAGCAGTAATAGTAGTACTAATAGTCATATGTCATGTTATTTCAGAGCCTTTCCCTGCTTTTACCAGCTATATATATGCGTACAGAATATTTACACATGTTAGGCAAAATTTGATTGGCTGACTAACTCGGGATCTCGAGATAGCGAAAATTCTCTCCTCTATTGTTTAATGCACTCTGCCTTTATTTACTGCACCGCTCTTTTTTAATTGTACGCCGTTTTTATTTAGTTTTTCACTCCTCTTTTTTCTTTCTCGTAGCCACAACATAGCTAAATCGTGGCCACGAGATAGAAGTAAGAGGAGAGCACTTTAAAAAAAAAGAGAAGCACCGCTCTTTTTTAATTGTACGCCGCTTTTATTTAGTTTTGCACTCCTCTTTTTTCTATATCGTGGCCACGAGATAGCTAAATCGTGGCCACGAGATAGAAAAAAGAGGAGAGCAATTTAAGAAAAGAGAAGTGAATGTCACCTCTAAGCCACCGTAGTTAATCAATGCTAACATGTATTGTAAGCAACAGATGGGCAAACGGCCTAAAGTAGTCGGATGAAAGGACTGCAGTAAGATATAGACGGACAGAAGTGTATTGACGTTAAAGTGTCTAATCCTTGTTCGTGTATGGAAACATACACTTTTGTTTCCCCCAAACAAATCATTTTTTAATATATAAAATTACTCGGTGTACCTACCACAGAAACATTTTTTCATATAAATATTGAAAGCCAGTATATGATATATGCCTATTGACATGGGCGTGTTGGTATTTTTAACGTGCTAGTTGACATAGGACAGCTATTTGTTGTTGATGATTGAAAATGGGCAGTTGCTTCACGAAAGTTGCTTTTTGTCGTAGTTGATTTCGTTTGGACGACATTAGCAAATGTTAAACATATATAGGCAACGGGTACCTGTCACAACTTCATTAGCAACAGGCCTACCGGACGTATGAATATGAACTATGGAAACATTTGCTTGTTAATGTTCAGCAAAACTCTCCAGTAAACAGAACGTTGGTCATTGACGCCATTTATCAGCATGGAGGCGCTAAGGTATTTAATAGTCGCAAATAAGAACACGGGTGTGCAATAACCAAGTCTCGTTATGTCAGTTCGAATAAGTGATCGTATCAGTAGAACCGGGTTAGAGTTTGTCTTTGGAATAAAGCTTCCTGCAAGTAGAATTAAATGATATAAAATAGTGTAACAGAGCTGTCCAATGTCGATAAAAGCTGATTGTTGTTTCGATTGAAATGTGGATAATGTGAACATATTTTACTGTTGATTACATTTTTATAGGAAGGCATAGTCTAAGATGTGTTATGCTTTCTTCCCCATTCTAAAAATAGTAACGCAATTATATCAAATAATCAATGTTCATCAATTTAAATACATCGTTTTGGTTGTATATCATAACATTTCATTCGTACAGTTAATTATTTAAGTCAGTGTGTCATTCCAAATAGTTTGTTTTTGCACTGACCGTTGGAGGCGGAGACCAAATTTATATTCATTCGTGTAAATGTATTCAAGTACTTTATTCAATCGGCTATTCAATCGGCTATTTGTTGGGAAGCTAAAAAGTCGTCTCTTTCCTCACATTAAGGAAGTTGTAGTGATGATAACATTTATCTACGGCGGATGTAGTCTGGATTACCTGCCCCTTTGTATACAATATTTTGTTTACAATAGAAGCTGGGAACCAGACTACGGCGGATGAGGCTTGAGTTTCACTTTTTTGTACATGTTTAAATTGATAACATCATGCCCTTTGAATGCACAATACATGTTGCAGAACAAGGTCGCTCTAATCATGATTAACGTGCCACTTCTCAGAAAATGTCAAGCTAGTATCTGGTTCGCTATTTAAGTTGCAGAAATTAGGATATGCTTATCAAGCTCGTGACTGTTTGTCTTTGTGCGCAAATGTTAAATTTATTCAGTATAGAATTTCACAGATGCGCATAGTGTTTGTCTCATTTGGGTGAAATGCAGTCTTGACTCAAATTATATTGAGCAGATTAGTAACTGTTTCAGGCATTGCGCTCCATATTATTTAATTTTCCTAATTTTAAGAAAAGTTATATTCGTATATGGCGTATGCATTCCATTGGTTTGATTTGCAATAAAAGTTAAAGGAAATCATATTGCTAAAACACTCTTCAAAACTGTGAAATGATCCGCTGCACTATTTAGTTTTTTCAACGCAATAAGTGTACACAAATAAACACTTATGACGACGTGAAAAACAGGCAATATCACCATTTGATTTAGTCATCATATACATGAGTATATAACTGTTTTTTTTTTAATACAGACTTAATCCTTCACTGCTGGGCAAGTGGAAACAATCTCTATTTTTATGCTCGCTGTTTTTTTCCGATCCCGTATTACAATACTAGTCTGCCTACTTTTCAGAGAATATTGTGCGGTCATTATACATACTAGTTTAATGTACTGTACCTACATAAAAAAGGTCAAACTTTACACAAAAAAACAGGTGTATGAATGTATATAATAGCTAGATTTCGCCTTTACACTGATGTAATTAGAAATTGTTAAACAAGTTCGCAACACTTTTCTATGATATAATAGATATTCTATAATTTATTTTCATAAATATCTAAATTTTTTAATGTAAGTTTTAAGCAAATATAAGAACCGGTACCAGTCTTAACAAGAATATTATCTGGTCAATGACACAATTATCTTCTGCTATGGAAAAAGTTACAAACAACAATATTGAACGGTATTCCATTTCCAATATGAGAGGTAGATCATTCAAAATTATTACTGAGATCAACTTAAATAGGATGTTAAATACCCAAAGATATCAAGCTTTTAAACTTCATGAATATCAACATATATGACGGAATTCGATCGCAATCATGCAATACAATTTATTTGCTTTTTCAATCGTGTCAACAAATTTTAATAAAACAGTATGTTGTGTGATTGATTTATGAAGTCACTTTTCGGTCAGTTATATGTTTTTATCGATTTATTTCTCGATTTCATAAATATAGAATAACTAATGACAGCAAAAAATCTTTTCCAACCGGGAGAACAAAATATTTAAAATAAAGGTTTCGATTTAAAGGCGTTTTCGTGTGACAGCCACACAAGACAGTTATTGATATATCATACAGACGTACAGAGTAATATAACTTTGCTACAAACACGTTACCACTAAACGTGTGGCGCGATGTGATAGGCTATTGAAATGTTGGTAATGGTCAACAATCCCCCATCCGCAAGCCCATGTAAAAAAGGCCTGTTATAAATTTTAAAAGCATAGTTCGTAACATATTGCTTGGCGCCCAATACTACACTGAGTGTCCCTAATAACAAAACAATTGGCAAACAACTGTGAGCACAGATATATTCAAACAGACAATAGATAGAAACAACTGAAATGGCTCATGTTTTGGTTATGATGTTTCTTTGTGTGTTTCATATATTGTATCAAGTACACGCAACACGTTGTATCATATATAAACTGTAACATAAATGACAGGTGTGTTTAGAACCGTTTTTTGTAGGTCCAGTAGTATCAAGCACTACAAACATTTGTTTCTACAAGCATAAAATGTCATATGCCTTAGCGTTTTGTCCGTATATAATAAACTAAATTGTCGAATAATAATGCTTTCCCTTTACAACTACGCTCCCGATAGGGAAAAACAACAAAAATACAACATATTTTTTGGTAAGTCATTGGTATGACCGACTGACTGATACCGTGTATTACTATTTCATAGTCATCAAACATACATAAAAACATGAATACACACAAAAGCTTTGTTACAACATACAACATAGTCTACAACAACGCCAGGCATACTGTATGCCGGCACGAGTCCCTCCTCGTAGGCAACTTATAAGGCAGCCACGCTTATCAACAGACTACTACGACACTAGGCATACTGTATGCCTACACGAGTCCCTCCTCGTAAGCAATTATAAAGGCAGCCACGCCTATCAACGTAGACTGCTACATCCTAGGCATACTGTATGCCCACACGAGTCCCTCCTCGTAAGCAACTATAAAGGCAGCCACGCCTATCGTCTCTTCCGGAGACCGAATCCCCCAGTGGGATAAATAATAATTATTATGATACTGGTATACATGTATACATTGAATACATTAAATGCGTACGCAATGTGGATAAACGCACGATCTGTTGTAAAAAACACATTACTGAATTTCAAAATTAGCTCGTACCAGGGTAAAAAGCATGTAGATTACACATTTAAACAATAACGTTTGTAATGTTACTCTTACTGTTATTCAAAACAAAATAAAAAATTAACACATGTATCGATCAATCAATCCCAACGCTGAATGACTGAACAGAGTTACTCGGCCACGAGTAAAACGCTCTCTTACAGAGCCACCTATCGGAAACTACATTGACAAGGGAAAGTAGTTTTCGTCTAATTCGCACGTGCTGAAACGACGAAAATAATATTTATTCCTTTTTTTAAAAAGCATTATGATTCGGTAGCTTTAACGAACAGTTTCGCTATTATATGATGGGGAATGCACAGCTTGGCATTGAAAAAAGATATGTGCACCCAATTATCCTTACCAGCGGGTGAACGTAAATGATGTGTCTGTTAAGAACAAAATAAACAATTTTCTGTAACTAACTTTTGCCTACCGGTATTTGTTTTCCAAAATGACACATGAATGTCAGTAAATCGGACACTATTTACAAAGAATGTACACATACTTTCGTTAGGTATCATACACATGATTTCTGTGCGGACCGTCTCTCATGATACTTAGTTTAGATTAAACCTATTTATTTTAGCGTGATTGCATTTAAAGTACTTACTACCTAGAAACTATCTCGCTTTCTTGGCCTAGAACTATCCGTTTTCTTGGCCTAGAACCAGTATTTTGTGTATTTAGGAGAAATCTGAAGATCGCTCACCCACTGAGGATCGAACTATTGACCTTCCGGTCGCTAGACGGACACCATATCCATCTCACCATGGCGACCAGCCGATACTTCGTTGGCCCCCTTGTGGGGCATATTTTGAAAATCTGAATACAATTACATGTGCACTTGCAGTGTGTATCAGTTATCTTTCGAGACTATGACACATATTTTGATATATGGTCGGTGTATACAGAAAACAGATGCTCAAAATTCCGTATAAATGTTCATACACGTAAAGCTAAATCATATAGGATTGAAATGGGCACTCATATTTGCATGCTATCCATCTGAGATTCAGTTTGTGTAATACGTTTGTTCACGATCACACTTTGTAATTTATCCTTTCACAAGAAACACTACTTATCTGTATCAAAAACGAGAGTAAAATGCATCCAACCAAAATTGTGGTATGTTACCTTCGATAGACTAGATAGTCGAATGCATAGTTCCGCTCACTGACCCGTCCTTAGTGATTGCTGCTACGCTTCACACGCTACATCCACAATGGCGTCCGCTGATGCTGAAGCATCTGATACGCTTGTTAATATTTCTGACAATATTTCAATTAAATTTCTTCCAAATTATGATAAACTACCAGATAGAATTTTAAATAGAGGTCTTAATAATTACACTCAAGGATACATTCATATTATAAAGATTGTTAATGAAGAAAACCGTGTGCGTGTCGTCGCTGACTGCTCGAGATCAATGCGGAAAAATGAAAAACCACATCGGTTAAACATCGATTTGTCCGATTAAAAGATTACAGAATCACACTGCAGTTGTAAAGTCGGTTGAGTTATTATACATGATTATTCAATTATTTAAAAAGTATTCATTTTTATTGGTAACATCTTTATTAATCGTTATAGAGATAATACACGTTTTTGAGGGTATGATCATCTGCGGACGCTCGAAAGATCCGTTCCTGCCCAAGTGCGCAGCACGAGGGCAGGGACGGATTTTTCAGAACGCCCGCAGATGATCATGTCCGAGAAAATGTGTATTTTCGCTATTATTGCATAAACAAATCACACATACCAAATTAATTTTAAATAACATTGAAAACAATATGTTTTGTTCATTCGACATCGACAAAATAATTCGATTATTTCAATACAGTTCAATGTTGTGTTTTACATCAATCTCTTGCACGACGGTTACATTACATTCACCTCTGTGTTGGGCTCAGAACGGACTATTGTTATGAAAGCGTCTCATTCATGTCATGATCATACCAAGCGTTCATCATTGAGGTGACAGTATACTAAACAATCTCTTGCACGACGGTTACATTGCATTCACTGCATTAAAGAAAACCATCTCATACCATGATAGCTAATATCAGTCTTAATTCATTATTATAAAATTGATATGGTTTTTTTTATGTTAAAAAACCAACATACATACACACGTTGAAGCAATTCCTAACGTCACTCAATAAACATTATGTTCAATTGTTTACATTTGTAAAGTGCGTGGAATGATTCCATCTGCGTAAATGGGCAATAAAATAGTTCCAAAGAGTTGCATTCAAACTCGCAAGTTTTTGCACGATTTATCGTACATTTAAAAGTCATATTTCTTAATTTAATGCATGCGATCTTAAATATCCAATCAAATATACATTAAATGCGTTTGTTCGGTTTTAGCTATTTGGTAGACAAAATGGCACCCTGAGCCTTTCGCAGAGTTGTACGTGAGAGCAAGGAACGACAACTCTGCGTGGAGATTGGTTTTACATATGCCTCACTCGGTCATCATCCGAAAGGACGAGGATTTACCTTCGGATAGGTAGTTTTCGATTTAAAATGTGTTTAAACAGTGGATTAATGCAAAGTTGAAATGCAGTCGCGCAAAGTAAGAAATGAGGAATTATTTTGGAATTGACAGCAGGAACGTTGAAGGTACATAAACACTTACATTTACAGCACATAACAGGGCTTGCACGGCACGTGAATCGCATTGTTAATACACGATTTCTCCCGTTCAAGCCCTCCTTTTGTTAAGTTTCTGCACCCCGCCAGAGGGCATTATAGATAGAGTTTATGCAATAATAGTTTTTATGTAAAGTGCACAATGTAGAATATTTACATTATTTCAGACTGACTGGGCACTGTTGACACTTCATCGCGTTGCTAAAAACACTACCGGGGATTTAAACTGCATATCATTTCCGCAGTTCATAGCCAACTTAGCTGAACAAGTGTTCCACAACAATGGCATGACCCAAGAGGATATGAGATCAAGCCAGTTCCGAATAAATCACGTTGTTGTTGACATTACAGATTTAAATGTACTTGCCGACAATTCGCAAAATGATTCTAATGAGACAAAGATATATCCCCGAAAATATATTTTAAGCATATTGATTCTAATTAGATAAACACAAATCGCATATTTGTATATTCCAACGGATTTGGGTGAGATCAACAATAATCACAGGTAATCAATATACATCACAATTAAAGTGATATTATGGGCATTTATCACTGTTGAATTGAGCTGAAAAGAATTAACAGATCAAAATAGTTAGTTAATATGTGGTCACTGGCCAATTATCTACAACTCATCTTGCTACCAGTTGTTTATAAAAACAATATATTATATTCGATATTTTTCATAACTCACCCAGTCTTCTAAGCCGAAATGATCCGTAAAACAAAATTGTGCCTTTGTGTCGTATGAACTAATCTGCATGAAAACTACACTTAGACTCACATCGTTCATCGAATCATTTCTATCGTCAGCTGTCAAAACGAAAGTACGGTTGATATTCAAATGCATTAGTTTTCTATTTCTGTGATATTGTTTTAGTATGTTGATGCTGCATTAAACAAATAGGAATATTTTAAGTTAAAACACCAAAAATAAACAATTTAAGGGTTGCGATAGACACCTATAAACATAGCATATACTGTTAGATGCCCATAATATCACTTTAATCGGTTGATATCAAAATTAATCACAGATGAGCAATAATGAACACAATAATTCATATGAGATCAACCATTATCATAATCAATTTAAAACAGAATAATAAATGTAACACTAATAATCATATTAAAAACAGGAACACCAAACAAAACAACACAAAATTAACGATAAGAAACATAATGTTTTGGATGCAAACTCACACGTAATACTAAATATTATTGTAGATCTATTCAAGTCTGTATATATTATCACTAATAAAAAAAATAATCGCGGTACATTTGTTAGAAATATTCAAGGAAAAGGGTTAAATTTAATTCTTTGTGATACCATCGTCATAGGCACGGTGATTTTCAGACCTGTGCTTTGATAGACTATTGCGGTGCCTGTACATTTTGAAATTATTTGATTAATACTTTCGTTAGCAACACTTTTCACTTTCGATTTAACGAATGGCGTGTAAACCGGTAGCAACAAGCTGTCTGGCAGTGAATACAGTACCGCTATTTGATTGGTTGAAAATACGAATGTAGGAACTATGCATAGCGTACATTTACATGACGTAATGTTGAAGGATCCTGCCTTGGAAATGTTCGATTGGCATGCAACTGAACATAAAATGGCCGGATAAACATGTACACTCGTTTTAAAAAGATTGAATACCCTTTTAAATTACTATTCAATTAAAATGCTTATGCATCAAGTATGCTGCTTGTGAAATGTGCATCATGCATTTCAAAGAAACTTAGATAAACATAACTACCAGACAATTGACTTCTTAACTTGTAGTTCATTTATAAATGCATTATCAGAATTGCGTGTACTGATTGCGTGTGCTCCAGTAAAATTATAATCTTTCGTTTATATAGGACTTACATCTGGTGACAAATCTTTCATCTTAACGAGAAAGGCTTAAGTATAATGTTTTCCAGAGAAGGCGTGTCAAATTTAACATGAACAGAAGAAAATTAAACGAATCGGAACATTGCTAGATACTCGATCTATTCATACATGAACTATAAATATATAATGTTTAGAATTTACACATGTTTTGTGGATGCACTTATAAAATATATATCATTTCCAAACATTAAACCAAAGAACAAGTACATAAACGCAGAAAGCCTATATGCGTGCAACTTATGTATTGTGGTATGCATGTCAGTACATGTGTGTTAGATGCTTACCGCCAATATTCATTCAAAAAATGTGGTAATTATTATAGATAGGCATACAATAAAATGACAGTGCTTTCTGTAATCACAGAAACATAAGATCACTCTTACCAGACTGTCCGTCATTGTCATTGTCCCCCAATATTTCATTTATTATTCAGCGTCGCAATGCCAAGAGTTAACTTAATCTCAATCATTCTTCGGGAGGTATTAAAACAATGCCCGTGAGAATTTCTGTTTCCCAAATATAAAAGATGCATGCGATGAGAAGTACGTCGCGGATTTAAGGCGCGAACTGTGGTACAGAATTGAAGCGAACATTTAGATTCAACGCATAATGGATTGTTGTTATTTCACTTGCATTAAGTGAACTATTACTTAGCGTATTAGTAAAAACAATTAATTGTCGTGATGACGAGATATATTTTTTTTAATCGAATCTTAATCTTAATCTGGAAATGTTTATAGACCGGCTTACAATACCTACTATTTAACTGTAATCATATTGCCAACATAATATACAATGCATTTGGAATTTCGGTGTGTTGATAGACAAACGATACCTTAATTTGATCAACGCGGTTTTGAAAAAAAGACGCCTACACAACAACTCAAATGAACGACAAAAACCCACCAGAATTTTAAACTGGCCTTAATAGGACAATTACGATATTGGTTGGTTTTTTAGTTGTTCTGTTGGTTATATTTGACAAGTGTGCTTGTTGTTGTGTTTGCGACATTCAAATCCACCAACAAGCAAAATCGATATGACACAAAATGAGCCACCATTTCGATGTGAACTCGAAATTCGAGACCGTGACTCGTCAAGTGACAAAAACAATCTTGGAATGGAATGGTCATACAGACTGTTGTTTCGTATAAAATGTCAAGAAACATGTTGAAATCATGCCTGAGTATTATAAAATCTTGCATAGTCACTTGAAACTGCTTTCACGGAAATGAGAACATCAGCCGGGTCGGCGTGAAACCTACTGGAATAAAATAGAAACATGTGATGCTTTCGGTTTTAATTTGTTAATTAAAATGTAACGGTATTTGTTATAATTAAAAGTAATTTTACGTTGCCAGATTTGTTTTTCTTGATGCATTATGGGTTTACCAAGCATTTGCGAGTCAATTATTGGAATTAAAAACAACAAGAATGTTTTGAATTGATATTATAAAATTAACTGTTGCTGTTGATGTCATTAACAATAAATTAGATATCTTAAATGTATGTGCGTGTGCATATACTACTCACAATTGATGTAGCTATACTCCTCCAACAGAGTTTGAAGATTATATAATGAGAGTCACAACATTTGTCGATGCTTGGGTTGGCGTGTTGATTGTTTCTTTTGTTATCATTTCTTGTAGTAAAAGCTAGTTCTTCAGGTGTATTCGATTAAGCTGCTCTTGCTCCAGATTAAAAATAGTGTGTGTCATTCTGGAAGAAGTAGGTTTTGTTAAGTTCTTGTTCAATTTCTGTCTGAATTACACTTATCTGATCGTACGTCATAGTCCTAAAGGGTAAAATGGCATGTCATGCGTTTTTTAATTGTTCAGATTCAAGATGACTGGCTGGATGTTTTGTAACATTTTGTAGGGCGGAAGATTTCCGGGAAACTTAATATCGTTGAAAATATACATAATAATCAACAAGTATTGTTCCCAATGGCGGACATTTTGTGTTTGTTATATTTCGTGCATCGTCTGATTGTAGTGTAATGTTTGACACGATATTTGATACAATATATATTTTTCCATAATGTGGTGATTTGAAAGGCGATATACAGATTTTCTTAAAACTATATTGTTCATTTTTTCGTTAAAATCAACACGGCGGAACGTTGTAGTCTAGTTCTTTAATTTAATTAAAACTGCTTAATGCGTATTTATTTTGGCATGCATGGAATAATGTTGAAATAACTGTTGGACTTTTATAAGACGGTGTTGTGCACACTTGGAAGGCATCGATTGCCTTCTTTAAGGAATACCAAATACAGGACTAATAATGCCAATATTAATCTGCATGAAGGCGATGATATGTTTAAAGTTATTATCAAAATTTATTTTTAAAGATTTTTCTTTGCCTTATCTGGTCTAATCTAGCTGTCATCTGATTTGGCGCTTTCAACAGTGATGCTTTCATTTCCGTCGCCCACAGTTCTTGTGTATTGTCTTCCTTATGTCGTTTAAATCGATTTCGATTTTCACAGAATTTCCATTGTCTTGATTCTCAAAACTATACACACCAACAATACTTGTTGCACTATAACTGACTTTAATCTGACTTTGATCTATTTTTAAACAATCTCACACGTTCTGATATTCTGAAACTATTTCTGGTCAATGGTAGCACTATGATTTTGTGATTCACTTTATTTGAGATTTTCATCACTTTTATAACCTTTATCAACGTTCGACACTGTTCTTGAGTCTTTATTTGATTACAATTACATTTCCTATTCATATACCAAATAGGATAAGGATTGATCATACTGGGTAATTTGTCAGACTTCCCGTGTTTAATTTACGCTTAATTTCTTTTCTGTTTATCAAACTCTTTTTTCACATTTTCGCCGTTAATCATGCGCTTACCTTTCTTCTCGCTGTCGCGATCGGCCGGTAGATTGTTCTAATTTTTCTCATTGAACTGCATCGAAAGCTTCCTTTCATCAAATGAGGTTTTAATATGTACATCTTCAAAGAGACGTCTTAACTTCAGACTGAAGGTTCTTCTTTTCTTCGAGAGCGCTACAAATTCCTTCTATACTTGATTTTCATCTGTATTTCAATCTCGCTATTAGCGTGCGAAAAATATATTGATATGTTACTGTACTCAATATTGAACGATTTAAAATTGTCATTTGAAATGGGTTTGCGTTCCTGTATTACACGGATCAATGTCAAATTGAATAGTACACGCAAAAGACAATCCACCGCGAACAATAGCCAACTTTGACAAGCAGGCTTTCTCCCGACTGCAATGGTCACATTAATTTGCACCTAGATTTTTGACCAAGTAGTTAATGTCTAGGTATTGGCTCGTTACTTATGCAGCATTGACCGGCAATCCCCATTCATATCAGGATTTGCACATTTTGCACATCTTCGTCAATTCCTTGCTATCATACTTTACTTCTAAGTATCTTTTGACACAGAATCATTCGTTGGTGACCTTCTTGTAAGAATCCTATGATTTGTAATCAGAGCGTATGATTATTCTGGATCCTTTTAGAATGTGATACCCTATTGCAGATAATACGTGCTTAAATTGAAGAGTTTGCATGGCTATTCAAACTGTTGACCTCTTTTCCTAGGAAACTGCGAACCTCTTTGAAATCTTTACCATTATTAGACTCTTGTTCGATCGTCTGCGACGACTTGGAAACTTGTAAATCTCAAGTCGCAATTATTTTAACATACACATACTCTTGTTAAACCTGTCATGATAGGACGGTTATCAAATGAGTGGAATGTCTAGGTCCGTTCTAAAGATTCATTACCAGTTTCTTGTTTATTCCATCAAATACCTTTGTTACGATACGGGTTTTGAACATAACACTCTCAAGACCGTACCACCCTTGTTTTCTGCAAGTATACAACAAATCCGACAAATATTCACCACTGTTAAAACAAAAAACGAACATAACTTTGTTTAAAGTGATTACTATACCAATAGTTATCATTCGGTGTTATACTTCAACGAAAACGGAAGACCCTACGATTTGAGATACCCAGATCAGGACGAGATGCAATGTTGAGGAACCTCTTTTGCGATCTAGCGTTGAAATCTCGGGTCCTAAACATCGTGTATCGTGTTTTCGCGTGTTTTATCCTAGGTCGAAATTCGAAAACTCGAATGTTACGAAGTTACTATCGTTAATCCGCGTATGTCGCATTTCTTTACATTACGTTACAATTGCTGGATTTTTTAAACGTACTATAACAATTACTTTCTGGCGGTTTTGTTTATTAATGAGTGAAACTGCATTTTTTTACATACACGTTTTATTATAAAGGTTAAAACTTGGCCAACTTGACATTTAAAGGTTTATTTTGTTGCTCAATTCGACTCTTCAACTGTGGTTTTTGACTTTGTGTCGCATTGAAACATTGCATTGATAAATATAATTAATCTTCATTGAAATCATGAAGAAGTCTTTATCATGTATGCAAAGCGCATCATTTGCTGGTAACTCCGTCACGGAAAACAATTACCGCTTCCGTGAAATTACCAGTTTTTGGATTCTTGTTTACACTGAGAATTATGGTAATTCAAGCCTGTAGACAAACACTTGCAAAATTAGACCATCGCATTTATGCGGTCAATTGATATTCTTTGCTAACGAATTTGGCATTTCATCTTGACTGGTTTAACAGCACGGTGGTTCGAAAAAAGTTTATTCGAATGTAATTGAATGTTTGCGCCCCTTTACACTAATGACTTCTTTAACAATGTATAAAAGATTGTTACTTTGAATGCATTTCAAATTATTTTCAAGTTTTGTTGCTTTATGTCATTGTTTAACGTCCGCCGTCCAATAAATTAAATTTCACCTCTGTACACTTTTTCGGCATATTTTGGTCAGCGGTTTTAAAACAAAATAACATAATGTGATTTTTATTTTAGATTATGCAATGTCGAAAAGTAAACACAAGGAGTTCAGACAAATTAAATTATGAATTTATGCTGGTCAGGTGGATGCTAACAAGATCTACTTGTAGTTCAATTCTATTCTTGTTTATTTAATCAGCTGATGAAGATCTAACATCTAACAATCAACGTAAGCACGCATAAGCTAATCTTGAAAGCAGTGTTCCCTTCGTGGAAAAGCAAATTAAACCATAAACAGAAGTATTGTAATTTTATTTATCACGCCTTCAACTTGATAAAGCAACGAAACAACAAAAATAGTGTGCTTTGCATTATGTGAAGTGTGATGAGGTATAGAGGAATATATACTGCGTATGGTTGAAGAAACGAAAAGGTATACAAAAAAGGTTTTCACTTATTGTATTTAGTATAATCCTTATATAAAAACATAATAGCAACAAACTGCAAATGAAACCCATTCATCAAAAAGGAAGTTCAGATTGTTTTATCGTCATTTCTAATGAAAGAAAACTATTGCAGTTACTTCTCCCCCCAACGGATTTCTTTTTCCTACGATCATCTTATTGATGGCTAAGGTAACACTTTTGTATAAGGTCCAATAGTTGAAATGTTTAAAATGATGTAACAGCAATCGCTGGCGCTTAGCAACTTATGTGATAACATTATTATGCATTTGTTTGTCAAAAATGTTTTACAAGTATTTTATTTCGTGTCAAGAAATCGTCAAGTTAAACATAGAACGAAACTATTTGCACATCCACGAGGAACAGACATCCGTATCACCACTGGAACCATTTACATGCCATAGAATGTAATGGTTTGCGTCACTAAATAAGGGGTAAGAGTGTGTTGTCTTAACATGGGTAAATCAGCATTGTATGAGGTTCTTTCATTAAGGAGTTTTAATGATGTTTTCTTCTAATTGTATGTAGTATTTGCTGTTGTTGTTTTTTTGCTTTTTAAATAAAGGACCTCGCAGTCAGGCAATAGTAAAGTTTTGCCTCTGATTTAGATTACGTTTCATTTTTTGTTTACTATCTTATTATATTAATTTTTAATATCTGTTTTAAGATATTCATAGACGTGGAAGTTACGATTTAGTCTATAAAATACATATTACAGAATGCGAGTTGAAAGTGTTTAAATATTGCCCATAGTCAACCTCTAGGCGACTAGATGCTGCTTGAAAGACTCGTTAATTGTTTGATTAAACACTCAGCTGTAACTCGTAATAACCTGACACCAATTTGCATTTAAACTATTGCGTCTTTCGTTTAAAAAGACCGTTCCGTAAGTAGCTTTAGTATTAGGTATTGAATAACTAACAATGTTTGAAAAAGTAAAAGCATTTTGCATACAGTCTTAGACAATTATTTGTGCTAGTATTTGTATATCCCGCATTGTATTAGGCCAATGTCACAAACATTACATATATAACGCACATTATGTGGGTTCTTATTCGCTGTTATAATAACTTACTTTATTCATATCTGTATTGTTCACGACACCATGCAAATTCTAGTGCCTCAAAAATCTAAATAATGGACAAAAAAAATGCAAATCATGCAATTCAAATTGCTTTTTTGACAAGTAATTTCTCAGATTGTTTTGTTGTATAGATGAATGATTTTGAAATTGAAACGGCAATATTTCACAAAATATGCCGCTAGTGACATTTAAATGTCACCCCATATTACTCTGGTTGGACCGCAATCCGTCCTGTCCGAAAGCAAAGAATCAAGCAAATAAACACGGGACAATTGTACATATACTTTGGTGATACCTCATATAAAAAATCAGACTTTTTATAAACTTAACGTAAACGTATCTTAATAAAATAAAATATAATGAAAGCGTATTAGATTGGTTTGATAATAAAACTAGAAGCTGTCAAAATGCATCTGTGATACATGCCATCTAAATCGGCACTTTGCTCGTCGCAATAGGGGCAATATTACAAAAACAATTCCAATTGCTATAAATGAAAACTTATGTTCGATATATATCTGCAACATAATTGCTGTCTTAGTTTCGAGTGTTTTCTGCAGCAATAATTTTGGTTTGCACATGTTGCAAACCTCAATCTCCGTTGTTATGACGAGCACGTGACTTTTTATCACCGAATATTTAAATATTTTCTAAAATGTATCTTTAATCGAGTTCGAAGAATTGTCATATCTTTTATTGGATCGATGGAATTTTCAAGTATGAAAAATACATTTTGTATGTTTACGTAGATGTTCTTTCCAGTGTTATTTCCTTCATCAATCATTTCGTTATTTTCATAAATAGTATTAGCACTTTCATAAATGATAGTGAAATTGGATCTACGGCTATTACGGATTCATTACCTTTGTTATATGTTATCAGACTTTATATCAAAGATACCCGCATTTCCGTGATGTTTAGAATCGAAATAAACTAAAGAAATTCGCACCGCTATGTCAGATATGTTCAATGGCAAGCATGGGAAACAATAAAAGATTCTTGCAAATAAACACTTCGTATTGACGAAATATTTAAAGAGTCAATTACTCGCTTGGGAAGTGCGGGAGTACTTCGATCCACAAACTTATAAAACTTATTAGTGTCCGTCTTAATCAACACAAAACCAAATATTTAAAAGACATGTTCAAACGTTTGTATCTTCGATGCGATACTAAATTATGAATTAGTAAAGTGTCAATATTTGCAATTATGTCATTAATTCAATTATTGAATACCATTTTTTTATAAATGTTAAAAAAATAAAAGCCGTTTTTAATTTAAAACCATTTGTAACTGTGATGACTTTGTGTTTTAAATCGTGCTACTTGTAATAATTTTGAAGTATCGTAATTTAACAATAACTTAACATTACACATTCGATATACCATATTAACTTTCATGTATCGGTTCATGTTGCTTTGAAAATTCACTTTTTGCATTATATTCCAATTACAATTCCTGTTAAGATTGATATGTTACCAGGCCTGTTGCATTATCGGTGTAACACCATTACGAACACAAATCCATTTCAGTTTTCATTGCGATTTATTTGTGTTAATTAAACTCTAACACAATGTTTTCCAATGTTCGTAAAATATTATAATCAACAAGACAAATCAAGTAAGTGTGACTTATCTGCACGGTTGTCTAACGTGTACTGACCTCCCTACTGAAGTGGATATAGTATTATATATCAAGACACTCAATGGTAACGTGTGTAATTTCCGACGGGCAATTGTGCAAAATCACGTGTCCAACGGTAACGACGTAATATGACGTATGCAACAGAGATATATGGACGTTAGCCGTTCATTTACATGAAATTATACAACAATTAATGGGCTGCATGTGCTTACACAAGACGTGACTAATAAGTGAAACAAGCAGTTCGCACTAACTTTCTCCTCGTCTAGTTTGACGTCAACATACGATGCCTATTTGTATATCCATTTAGGTAGACACGATAATGAACTTACTGCAAAAGAAACATAAACTAATATTATCGTTAGTAATCAATCTTATACACTATTTGACAGGCCGTTTGCATTATTTGCTGCTATTCCATGTTTTAAAGCATCGTTTTACTTTGCGAAACAATGTAAATGTTATACCTTAAATACAAAAGAATTCTTCGTGCAATGTGTATTAAAACATTGTAACATTTATGATCTATATATTGAAACAATATTCAAAATAAAGAAGTGAAAAAGCTTAAACATCAGCCGTTTCTGTCTGCATTTCACAGAAAACATCATAACATTATTTTCCTTCAGTATACATTGCAATAGCGGCCAGTGTTAAGAATTGCAGGAAATATAAACCTTACATTATATCCATCCGTGGGTATTAGACAATGTATATTAACTGTTAATCTTGCCAGAATCACGGATTTCTGTCCTTCAGTTTTGTATCAGCCGCAAAAAGTGAAAAAACTATTTTATGTCGTTATCTTGTGTAGCCAAGTTAGTGTTTCACTGTGTATCATAAACCTGCCAAATACGTGTCTGCATATTGAAAATATAGTTCTTTCTACAGCTGTACCTAAATAACAAATTTTAACAAGTTCCAATACGAAGGCACTTTCAAAAAGTTATTATTGCAGCCTTTTATATGGTATGAATGTAATCGTCTTGTTTTTGAAGAAAAGAAGCAACGAATGTTATATTTTAACAGCGTCAAATCATCATTTAATGAACACAATAATTATTTGAATGTTAAAATCCCTCTCAAGAACAATTATACTATGGTAATTTGGTATGAAAGTTACCATTGTGTGTGTAGTTCGTTAAACGTTTATCAATGAAAAACGAAAATACGAAAATTATACATGATAATATCTTTGTATGCTTACTTTGGTATCAATCAGTAGAAAAGATTGAAATAATTACACAATCCAGACGTCTCTTAGAAAATATAAATCCTCGTTGTTCATATTCTTTCCAACTAAGGAGCGAACTTTAAGACGTTTGTCTCAATCATTCACTTAGAAACCCCGAGGTTCCTCATTAACGAAAGTTATACGTGGAAATACTTTTGAGAAAAGAAGTAATAATTAGATCGGCATTGGTAGAATATAACATTTTTGCAATGTTAAAAACGTGATTTAATTGAATTTGTTAGCATGTAGAATATTACTGTCAAATTACAAAAATCCAGAAGTATGCTTGAAAGCGAAAATGTATTTGCTTAACTTTTAATTATAGGTAGAGAGTTTAAAGGGTCGTTTGGTACAACGAAAGTAATGTTAAATGTGAAATAAATATAACGCCATATTTCTCATTTATTTATGTGTTAATTAGTATCATCAACATTTATTAAACGGTAAAGAAGTGCATACATTCTCTTTACACATGAACACATTGCCAGTTTTATATTTCAGAAACATTTAACTTGCAGCTTCAGGAATAATTCACTCTGGGCTAATACGATTGTCTGTATAAAGTTGTAGTCTGCATTAACGCGTATAAAATGCTTAGATTGAGCTTAACCAGTTTGATAAACAATATTGCTTTCTTTTGTCCCCACCATAGTTTCACAAGTAATGCTTTCATCTCATGCACAATCTGAAAATCGCTTCTGGCCATCAATTATTTGACCGTATGAAGAAACACTGTCTATTAAATCTGTCTCATTGATATAATTGTTGCAATAACCTTATCATATGATTAAATGCTGTTTGTAGTTTTTGCGGAAATCATATCATCTGTGTGCCTGTTTTGTCTCTCTTCATTCCTCATAAGTCTACGAAACTTGCTTAAAACTAGCTGTTATTGCGAATAATTGAATGAGAAAATATTTTGGATAATATATCAAACATGAACTGCAAACATAATGATTTCCAATTCGGCAAAATCGTACTGAAGTTCTATGAAACGCCAAGCAATGATAATAAAACGGTACCGTTTATTATATAAGCATCCCTTGCACACTTCTGAATCTTGTTTTATGTCTACGATAACTCTCAAAACGACTTTTAATTGAAAACAATTTATTTTTTTAATGATAGCATTGATGTATGATTGCATATCGAGGAACCATTTCCTCGTTGACGAATTTCTGAAAAACTCAATCATCTGCAAAAAAGCATTAATGGGATATTCGGTTATTGATTAAATACATCGAGATCAACAAATGGATGTAATAAAACGTTTTTTGCATCTACCCAGAATCTAGTTTAATAAATATTAGTGTAAACATAATTACCGATGTTTAAAAAAGTCACCAGACGGAAACATAGCAAAAACATCCCCATAATTATCTGATGATTTTATAATTAAACATTATTTTCCATGTTGTTGACATTGCCATATAACTGTATTTCTTTTGATTTGAAACACATACTAAAGACAACATTCATAATAATTAAGTGTATATTTTAAAAATAGAACCCTGTACAACCGAAAACTTTCGCGGATTGTATAAAAAGTATAAAATATGCTACATTTAACAGCACACAATGGATTATAATGTTCAGATATGTTTTACGATTTCTTTATTCATTTGCAGAAACAAAACACAAATAAATATTGAACACTCATATAAGACGTTGTATTATTTGATATTTAAATGTGGGTTTGAATTTGAAACAAAATATGTATTCTGCATATTCGTTAAGTCTTCAGAAACAGGAGTCGTGTTAATATTCACAGAGTATTTAAATGTTTAGATGTTTCTTCATAAACAAATCGCCTTCGTGTTCGTCTTAAGATTGTTTCATTTATGCGGAAACACGTTAGGGCATTAACGTCATTGGCATAACAATTATGTGTCAATGTCATAGTGATCCGATTTTACAGTGGCAATACAATGGCGTTTTAAATCCGTCTTGTAGCAATTAAAAAAACACGAATTCTCAAAATCAACGAATATTTCGCAAAATATTTCGTACAATAAAGTTAACCCATACAAAATTAGTGTTCTTTATATGAATAGCCAAACTGTCAATGTTACATGTGGAAAAGTAACACAGATTTAACGATATACAAAATGCTCGTTGTTATTTTTTGTTGCATAATATATTAAATTTTAATTTAAGAACACAACTAGCGTTGAAATTGTGGCTATGGCTATAATGACATTAATTTTGTATGTGTAAACTTTACTTTCCGAAATATTGTTCGAAATTTTCGTTTGTTTTTAAGGTTTATGGGTTTTTAAATATTTAGAAACAAAATTAAATTAAGTTTGTATGTGTGTTAGCGTACGCACTTGCGTGCGTGCGTGTGCGTATTGTTCTTGGTTTGTAATGACTTTAACAACTAAATTATGGTCTCGTACTTGAGTGCCCGTATGTTTAAATAGACGTGACAACATATTATCGAAAACGAACATGTAATACAGATCAATTTATATTTTAAGAATAAATGACACTGAGCATCAATATGGAAAAATGACTGGTGTCGATCTTAATTGTGAAAAAAATCAATTGCAATAAGAACAAGATGACCTTGAAGGATGACCTTGACCTTGAACTTTCACCACTCCAAATGTGCAGCTCCATGAGATACAAATGCATGCCAAATATGCTATCTTCAATATTGCAAAAGTTATGGCAAATGTTAAAGTTTGACGATTTTGACCCATAGATTTGACATTTGACCTTGAAGGATGACCGTGACCTGTCTCCCCTCATAATGAGCAGCTCCATGAGATGCACATGCATGCCAAATATGAAGTTGATATCTTCAATATTGCAAAATGTTTGGCAAATATTAAAGTTTGACGAAACTCAACAAACAGACCAACAAACAAACCAACAAACCAACAGACAGGGCAAAAACAATATGTCCCCCAGTATTTACTAGGGGATATACAAAGTTCAAACTTCATATAGTATTACTAAATTTTTAGAAATCCAAAATAACAAATTACGTGAGTCGTATACATATCGGTATGGATGTAACGAAACAGTTTTCGTTTTATATGAAGAAACGATTTCTCCAAAGCAGTAGTTTTTTGTTCGATATAAGCACTTGCATCCAAAAAATACAATAACGGACGGGATCAAAATTTAAAAACTTCATGCAAGTTTTATTATTGATATGGTTTTTAAAGAAGTGTTGCCGTATTTAAATAAAAAAATAAATTCTGTTTCACCTACGATTATTCAAAAGAAAAATGTTCTTAGTTGTACAGACTGATACATCTTGTTGTCCGGTAAAATGTATCACATCGTAAACAATTCGCAGTACCACACTTCTTCACCACTATAAATTATATATTTCTCAAAAATGTGTTTGATATTCGATGGCATACTATTGTCTAGCCATAAAGGGTCGTTATTACTCGTCAGTGCGGAAACCAATTGTAATATTGTATTAAAATGTAATACACCTCGAGGAGTTAATTACAGCTAGAGGTCGGTAGAATAGGCAATAAAAGACAGTAATACAATTTACAAAAGGAATATGATCTAAGTTGTTAACAGTGATAATTCTTGAAGTCCGTTAAAATTTATCATCTGATGAACTATTAAGACTTGTCCTTCATCAGTCGCATTACCACATGACTACACCCTTACGCATAATATGGATTAAGACTGTTCAGTATTTGATAATACACATTGTTCAACCAAATTACATTATAAGTTCTAACAATACAGGGCGGCAAGTAATTTAATAATGTTTACACACTTAGAGTTGCTAATACATTTTATGTTATAACAACTCTCTACTCTTCTCTAAATTTCAACCTATTACACCATGTACGATGTATGTTTATGACCGTGATATTATATTTAGTAATTTATCACACCGGTACAGACATGTTGTCAAAATATAAATATGCAAACTCAGTTCACAAAATTCAATAACATAAAAACTACGCATTATATGATACTGATGAAAATTGATATTATTGGAATTTCTGATAATTTCGCAGTCAGTACAGGCCATATACGCTATAGACTTTTGATTGCAAAATATAACAAATCCAGCGTAATGAAAATATACACACTCATTTTAGTCACATTTAACAATGTCTTCTTGCTGATCCAACCAATATACTTACCGACAATCATTCGTTATTCAGCAGGTCTAAGATAAGAATGTTCTCTACGTCATCTTGTATTATATTCTGCCCATAATAATCTATAAAAATTGACTTCGTACATATTTGTAAATGTGTGTATATATTTTTAATGTTGAATTTACTATAGGATACTTTAGATGAAAGAATTCCCGTTTTAGATTAGTCACTTTTTGCCTTTTCAGCTTCATTAATCAGGTTTTATTAGAATTCCCGTAGCCAACGGCTGTACAGTTAAAAAATAAATGTGGGAATAAATTAAGCGAGCAGTTTGATATCCCTCAAGACAACGGATAAATTGTAAATGAACAAAACGAAAAATGCATTATTTTTTATATATATTGAGCATTCAGAAACATCAGTTTCATTTACGAAAATTGTAATCAAAGGCGCTACAGTATAACAGGACAGTATAAACAGAGCTAACACGAACTCGTTGAATGAAGTTACTATATCTTAAGTGATGTATGCTTTCTTTTACAAAAAAATAAAATAACAACAAACAACGGACAACATAAAATGGCCACCTTCGGGACTTTAACTAAGAATGATATTGCTCGTTGAATTAACATGAAATCAATCCTAATTAAACCTCTAGAGACTTCACAAAATGTTCCTTTAGAAGAGCGGATGAGTTTATATTGTTAATGCAATTATACTCTAGAAATATGTTTCTTATCATAAATTGTAAAGGCAGATGAAAACACAATTTATGCCCGTTTGATGTGATCTCTATTTAGGCAGATACTTAAAGCCAAAAACCTTATTTGGTATAATAAGTTTAAGTATAATAAGAAACATATTTTATCTATGCCAATTAGAATATATCTGGTGATTACGAGGTAGAAATCCGTCTTTTTGCGCTTTAAAACTAAAAAATAATCGCGTTTGTTGAAATGGACGTACATGTCTAGAAAACCTACTTTCGGTTTTAAAAGCGGTACCGTTTGAAAAATAGTAAATTACTTGCTATCTAGGCTATAGATTTTATTTCATTTATGCCAATAAGAATATATCTGTTGGTTACAAGTTAGAAATCTGTCTTATTTGCGCTTTATAACATAAAAATAATCGCGTTGGTCGAAATGGTCGAAATGGATGGACGTATACGTCTAGAAATCCTTCTTTCGGTACCTTTTGAAAAATAATAAATTACTTGCTCACTAGGCTATAGATTTTATTTTATCTTTGCCAATTAGAATATATCTGGTGGTTACAAGGTAGAAATCCGTCCTTTTGCGCTTCAAATAAGTCACGTTTGTCAAAATGGATAGACGTATACATCTAGAAATCCTTATTGCGGTTTTAAAAGCGGTACCGTTTGAAAAATAATAAATTACTTGCTTACTTGGCTATAGATTTAATGACAATTTGCACACTTTTAAATTGCATCTATATGTATTGATTAACATGTATATCCTTTCAAAGTCAGGCTCAATGTGTCTGGCTTTAATACTTTTGCTAGTAGCGTTCTTTGAAATTACTCTTCATTTGTCTGTAACATTCCGAAAACAAACATACGGCGCTTTTCAATGTTACATGAATATTTCTTTGAATTAATTGCAATTAGAATCATGTCGTTTCTTGTTTTCACAATATACTTGAATTGATAATAAATAGTGTTTGTCTTGACACTTGAATCTATTGGGAAACCCCTGAACATATCGATAAATTACTGCCTACATGCATTGTAAATACTAGATTTACAGACGAACGGACAAACATGTTTGATTGACGTTAAACTATATAATCCTTGTTCGTTTATAAACATATAAAGCAATTTATTAGCAAAAATAAATGTTATTATGCTAACTATATTAAATAACCTTGTGTACGTCTTGCATATGAATGAATTGCCCGTGTATGCTTTTGACATGTGCATGATGATTTGTTGTTTGCTGATTGCCAATCGAATGATGCTCAACACCAGTTACTTTTTTGAATGTCAAGCGCTCATTGGTTTCTTTATTAAGCAATCAACAAATGTCAATCAGTAAAACTAAAACAAGCATCTGTTATTAAACACATGACTTCTATAAGTTAACAATACGCATCTGGCATGTAAAAATTTGCAACAACAAAATTGCATAACAAACTATCAGTTTGAAACCCAACACTCCATACATATGCAAACGTAGGCATATGTTCTTCGGAATATATTTATAAGTTAACAATGGGGAAAACACTACAGGATACAGAAAAGTATGCTTCGAAAAATTGACACAATGTCACATATGCTAGGCGCTAAGATATTATATAGTCGTAAATAATAAACACGGATGTGCAATTACCAAGTCTCTTAATGTCAGTTCGAATTAATGATCGTATCAGAAGAATCGGGTTTAAGTTTGTCTCTGGAATTAAGCTGCAAACAAATAAAATTTAATAATGAAATATATCATAAAGGAGATGTACAATAATTAGTCATATATGTTTGTTGTTTTCATTTTAACATGGATGGCATAAACAAATTTTAGTTGTTCCATTTTCTTTTAATACAGTGTGTTTTTAAAGAAGTCATAAAGATCACATATTGTGTCTCAGATGTGTTTTGCTGTTTATTCTATTTTTAAAACAGAAAAGCAAGTATATTACAAAAGCATTGGGTAGAAAATTAAATTATTTTGTTTTGTTCCTATTTGTTTCATCAGTTTATGAGGAGTGTTTATAGTTAAAGCCACCGTTTAACCACAAATTTGGCTTTGCACTGACCGTTCGAGGACTGGGACCACAGTAGCATGCATTTGTGTCTGGGTTTGTGGTGTAATTTTGTCGTTTGTCTACTTGTTGGGAACTGGAGTGTAGTCTCCCGTCTCAAATAAAGGAACTTGTAATTGTTCTAATAACTATATTAGGCTGATGAAACTAGACTGTCTCTTTGTTTATGTGTGTTAAATCTAATAATACCATGCCTCATTAATGCAAAATACATGTTGCAAACCCGATCGCGTTAATAATAAAGAACATTTCGTTGCGGTATCTATATTGATCATGACAAACAAACACAAATTGTGATTTCAAAAAATTCCGTCGATACAACGTCAAGCTTGTAACTGGTTGGCTTTTGAAATTTGAAGAAATAACCATATTCAATATCGGCTCGTGTATGAATGTATTTGTGCACAAATGTGCAAATTATCCGGTATAAAATTACACAGATGCGAATCGTGTTTGCATACTTTGTGTGACATGCATATTATGAAAGAAATAATGACATTACATATAAAATAGATTAAGCAGATTTGACTATATATCTTCGCTGTACACCAACTCGGTATTTCAACCATTTCATGAATATCTCAATATGTCTCAATGCTGTTACCATGGTTTAGGTTCGGTTCGTATTTTGTTCCGTACTGGTATATCGCAACGTATTGTATGAACATTTGTTTTCACTTGATTGCATTCAAGACCTGAAAACTGTTAAGGGTACTGCTCTCTATGTACTGTCAATTTCCTATGTTTAAGATAAAGCTATATAAGTATACGTTATATATTTTCCATTTGTGTGATTGGCTTCAATAGTGAAGTGAAGTGATTTTTTTGTATTTAATATTTGAAAATATGAAATAAACCGCTTGGACTATTCAACTTTTCTACCGCCAGTAGTTAACCACATTTTTCGACGTAAATTAAACGAAACGTTTCAATCAAATATAGTGTTTTGATCCGCTCATTATCAAATACATCATTATAAGGTCAACATCTTAAAAGTATACGGACTTTATAAATCGCTAAAAGTCAACAGAAACAAATCTCTATGATGCTACTCTCTGGTTTTCACATCCTGTGTTGCGATAATAACCAGACTACGATTTCGTAAATAGTATCTGGTCAATATACATTTTAGTTTTTACTGTACTTTACGTAAATACATACGGTCAAAATTTAGAGAAACTAATATTATATTGAAATTTAAGGTCTATGTAAATATAAACAGCTGGTTCCAGTCTTAGCAAAAATACTATCGTGCAACAACCACAATTGGTCAATGATACAAACTAAAGTATTGGTGCGAGAAGTGTTCGGCTGTTATGGACAAAGTTAAATGTGACTATTTAGGACCGTATTCCTTTTTGGAGTTATAACACGTGGAACACCAAACACTTATAAGTCGGATGGGCCACAATCGCATGATAATTAACCCTACATATAACAATAGTGTACCACATGACTGAAAAAAAAATTATATGAAATGTCAATGTTGTGAACTGTATTAAAGCAGTTTTGCAGTCCTCCGGTCGTTTTCAAAAAAGTGAAAATAATCATAAGATATTGAGAAGATTTTTTACTGTGTATATTTTTTTTATTGACGCATACATACGTCATATTATTAAATTATTTTGCAGTATACTTAAGTCTAGTATTTTTTTTACATTTTGCGCGTGTTCTAATCATTCAACTGTGTTATAGTAAATAGTATTATAACGTTGTTATTAATAATTATATTTACTCACTAAAGTGTTAGACTAGCTGTACCTGCTGTAGTGTTATGAATGAAGACGCATTTATTCTACATTTCAGTAGGAGCGCATTTGTGTAATCCTTTCGGCAATTATCGATATTCAATAATTTTAATAACTATTTTCATTCAATATGTGTAACTTCAAAATATAGCATCGATCATAGACACACACAATCATGAATAGGTTGTCAAATGTCATTAATCATCATTAATCGTCAAAATTTCGTGTTAATATTTATAGACGAACCATTTGCTAAAAATGATTTTTGCTTCTGCTTCGACATCAATTGTCTCCTTCCCGTGACAGTTCAGGTTGTTGATCCTTATTAACGATGTGAATATTGATAATTCAAATCTGTAAACAAACATGTGTGGTAAAAGACAATCGCTTCCATGCTCAGTGTGGCTTTACACAGGTCAGCGTAATACCGTATAGTGTACACAATGTGCGGTCAATTGATATCCTTTGCAAATATTTATGTACAGTCCGATTTTCATTACATATGAATAAAACTGAATATAAGATATTGTTCATACTGCGTGCACGTCGATTTGGAGAGGGTGCAAAAATGGAAATTTTCGAAGTGTGCCAACACATTTTAATGTGGTGGACTTGTGAAGTTATTTTACGGTAAAGAAGGTGCTAAATTGCTTCTTTATGTTATATATACAATACCAAATGACATTAAAATTTTGGCTGCACAAAAGCGACAAAAATGTTCTTGAGAAATAAACTATAAATCGCGGGGAATGTGTGACAAACACAAAAGAAAGTAATCGATTTATCGTACAGACGTATACAGTAATATTACTATGTGTGGACAAATTCTACTTGAGTCGTACGGTTTAATGAGATTTAAAGGGACCTTATCACGTTTTAGTAAATTGACACAATTAAACTAATCGTTTCAAAAATGTTCGTAGTAGTTATGATATTTGTGAGGAAACAGTAATGCTGAACACTTACCATGATCTAAAATATCCATTACAAGCATATTCTAACGATTTAAAAACCTGAAAATTATAAAGCCTTGCAACACGAAACTATTGAATAATTTGGAGAGTTCTATTGCTGTCGTTATATTTTGTGACACTACGAGGATTAATCATATAAAGTACAAAATAAATCATTGTATGAGCACGGATGGACGAGTGGTCTAAGCGTTAGACTTTTACTCAAGGGGTGATTGGTTCGAGCCCAGTTGGTGGTTACTCTTTTTCTTTGTTTAATTGTATTCTTGTTTTTTACTGGAGCTTTTTAGATCCAATGTTTACATTTATCAATACTTCAATATCTGACAAAATCTGTGAAAAGGTCCCTTAAAACGTTTGATAACGGTTAACGATGTATGCACTTCCAACCACCCTCAAACACAAACGCTTGCACCTGCGCCTGTCAAAAAAGTAAACTCATAGTTGTTAAATTATCTACAATTAGCGTTCAATACCAAACTGGGTATCTCTCAATACGGTAAAATTGACAAACAACTGTGTACATATTAGCTTATTAAACTATTTTCTCGGGAACAAGATCAGCACAGAAGGTTAAAACATTTTATAAAATTGTTTAACTAAGCTCTCGAGGAGAGTACTACTTTTACGTTTTTATCAGGTGTTCGATGTCAGAATATATAATCGAATCTTGTTATTTGATCTAAGATGACTGGTCAAGTGAAACAATTCAACTGAGTTTAAAAGTGTTCGTATTAATGACATTTAAATATTTACATTGTTTGAACACAACCTTCTACTTTTTATTGATTCCGTGCTAAGTATGTTGTGCTGCTAGCCTTCGACCTGTAAAACCCTCGTTATTTGCATATTATGTTTGTTTTGTATACATCGCCATTTATAATATATTCACTTGGTCAGCTGCCTTAAATAAAGACTAATTCAAGTAACATGCATTTCACTGCTGGCAATGTCTTTAAAAATTGTTTTATTTAAGATAAGGTGCTTTTCACTAGTATGTGCTCTTCGGTGTTAAATTAAAATAGTTGGCAAATAAATTGAAAAACCTCATCGCATTGGTGCAATTTAAAATTCATAACAGGAGGACTTAAAAACAAACAAAAGAACCTGTTTAAACCTTTTAGTTTACATGCGTGTATCTTTCTTTATTATTGCTTCTTATATAAAACCTGTATCAAGTATCATAAACGTACGGACCGTTTTCTGTTTAGGTTTGTATCTTAATGCTTATTGGAAAAATCCGAAAAAAAAGTTTTAGAAATACCAAGAGAGAAAAGCGCGAATACGTTTTGTACATATATATTAATACTAATAAATAAACAAAAGAGTAGCGAACGAGATGAAAGAAATCCAGTCTTACATTAATAATTCAGTAACAGAACGACACCGCTTGTCTTTTTCGGCAACATTTATCAGATTTTATTAAATTCCCTGGCGCGTTCAAATGCTCGGTAATACACAAATGAGGCAATAAAACACTGATATATCGCTCAAGAGTATTGATAAAATCTTAAGAGAAAACTACAGACATCAATAAATTATATATACTGAGCATCCAAAAATATTGTTGTAGTCGTGTTTTTGAAATAAAAACAATTTTCAACACTTATACAATATCAAAATGACATGGACGGACAGAAATATTTGTTGTGACGTTTAACTATATACTAGTAGTTCGCCTTCGTGTATAGAACCCATATACCTTTGTCAAAATACAAAAAAAATCTATATTAATATCCTGTATATAAATCTTTGGATGTCTTGCTCTCAATAATGGTCACCATAATTCGATGGCATCTGCAGGCTTTGTCCGTTCAAACATCAGCAAAACAATATCAGTTATAGAGCAGTGATGATTGTGCATCGAACGCTTGATGTCAGAGCGCAGAAACAAATGATGCCAGAACGAGAATAGAGGCGCGACATTATTTAACAGTCCATAATAAAACCTTTATGTGCAATTGCAAAGTCTCTTAATGTAAGTTGATATGAGTGATCGTATCATTTGAAATGACTTAAAGTTTGTTTCCTTAACAGAGAGGCGTCCTTATGGAATTGAAAAAATAATGGAAACAGTCATTACGCAATCGTATTAATCGAAGTTTTTACTGAAAGATTGATATTATGAATGCATTCTACTTGCTTGTCCTTATTGTAAACCCGTTTTAATTTGAATTCACTGTTATAGTAAATCATACAGATCACCTTTAACGTGTACGTTTTTTTCTAATCGTCCGTTGAATTTCAATAATTATATAAATTAGCGTATACAATAATCTATAACCGCCAATTTGAGTGATGCTTCTTTCGTTTCCACAAATTAAAGTAAAATTCAGACTCTGCTATACTCATAAGTTCCCTTTTATTGCATAACAGCGATGTGGTTTTCGCACTTTATTGATATATTAATATTGAAATATTAATAATGTAATATTTGAAATGTAATACGACTAGTGTTAAGTATGAGAAAGAAGTAAATGGCTCATGATGTTTTACAACATAATACAATGTCATTCTTATTTTGTTATTTTATTGTTTAAGATATGAAACAAGTGCTCATAATGTTAATGTAAATCCTTGTGTTTTGCGTTACCTTAATTAATCAAATTATTTTATATACGTTCATATTAATGTTAAATATTACCGTACGTAAAAATCTGGAGATTTCTTTGTGTTCCAAAACGTACGATACTAAAGCTTCAGCACCAACCAAAACATATATGACAATGCACTTCTGGCGTAGCCTCACTATGAACGATGTCACTAATACTGATTGTAGATTGACAGGCCATCTAATAATTAATCAACTGAAATTATGTGTTTTATTTTACTGATTTAACAATATTTGTTCATTAATATATTCATTCCGTGATCTTCAATGTAATATCTCAAAAGGATCAAAGGAGGGCCGGTAGGCGTCCATACGTCACTGAGAAGCATATAATAACAAACATTTCAGGAAAGTTATAATTATCTGTTTGGGCTGACATGTTTTTAAAATTAAGAAAAGTGGCTGAGAGGATCATACTGCTATACTTTCATCAGTCAAAAATAAAAAAATAAAATAAACAATTGAAATATATGCTGGCCAGCGTGTTGATAAGAAGATCAAGTTCAAAACTATGCTATCTTATTTTAACAGCTGATAAATATATTATATCTAACAATCAAATTAACACACCTAGTTCAAATTGAAATCAATATAACAATAATTGCTGCAAGCGTGGATGCTTGTGGTGGAAAATCAAATTAAAATCAACGCCAAATCAATAAAACTACTATAGCAGTGTGTGTTTCATTAGGTGAACTGTGAAGTATGCGGAAGTAAATAACATGTGTACATTGTATGCATGAAAAAACAAAAAGTATGCTTTTTATCAATCAATCTACCCTTATTATTAAGTGTACCCTTACTACTTTACCCATAATAGAAATACAACGTAAATGAAACCTTCTCCTCGAAAGTGGTTTCAGATGTGTTATCGTTATTTCCAATGAAAGTCAACTCTGGCAGAGTGTGCTTATCCCAATGGATTTCGTATTATACAATTATCTGATTGCTGGCTAAGGATATACAATAATATAGGGCCAAATATTTCAGCTGTTCAAAATGATGTAACATCCAGCGACTGTGGCTAGCAACTTATATGATATGATTTTAAAATTTATAACAGCGATAACGACTAGCAACTACTGTGATTTCAGTAGTTTGTTTTTGTTTTACATATCTATTAAAAATGAATTTTGAATATTGAGAAATCGTATAATTAAAACATAACAACAGCCCAAAAAACAATGGCAACATTTGTAAGGCATATACTTTGTTTGTTTTCATCCTTATATTATGAGTTAGGGTACTTTAGTTTAATTTTGATAGAGTAGATTTTCATATGTGTTCATTATAAAGTTGAGTTTTCAAGACGTTTTCTTCAAAATGTCTGTAGTTTTTAATGTATTTTTGCAGCATAGCAATACCTATACGCATGGATTGCTGTGGTGGTCGCCGTGGCGTAATGGATATGGTGTCCGCCTAGCGACCGGGAGGTCACGGGTTCCATCCCCACCGTGGGAGCGTGCTTTAGATCTACCCTAAAGACACCAAGTACTGGTTCTAGGCCCAGGAAACGGAATCGAGAGCGTTTATATAAGCCAAAGGCTTTCCATGCAATCGAGCTAAAATAAATAGGTTTAAACTAAACTTATTGCTGTGTTGATGTTTTTTATTTTGTTTCTGATTGTCATTGAAAACATAAATTATCTCGAAAATAACAATTAAATCACAAAACACAAGTCGGCTATTAGCAAATTGCTTCTGTTAAGCATCAAGCATTGAGTATAGTTCTGGGATGGCAGCGAATTTAGCATATCACGGGATTAGGAAATGTCATGCCAAGCACGATATTGACGCCACTCGTTACACGACGCAATCCAGCATAACGGCTTCGAGCTCTGGTGATTAATAAAGCATTATTAGGTTAATGCTAATTTAAACGATATTATTTAAAATAGCATTATAGTTTAAAAACAATCAGAAACCAGAGCTGCGTTTCCGGAACATAATGCCCCCTACTGCGCGTTGAAGTCGCACATCAGCTATTTTAGAGAATATTTTAGAGAAAATTTCGAAGTCCAAACTTCTACGCCGCTTTGAAACCATATATTTGACCTTTGACCTTGTGCTGCTACATGAGATACACATGCATGCCAAATATCAAGTGTCTATCTTAAATAATGCAAAGGTTATGACCAATGTTACAGTTTTCGGACGGACTGATAGACAGACGGACGGACTGACGGACAGTTCAAAAACTATATGCCACCCTTCAAGGGCATAAAAATCAGCTCAATTTCTGAAAGTGTTGTAAAAAAAACTTTTGAAAACAGAAAGTCTAAGGCCGATTACTAAGCAAAAATCTATGGACATGAATACAACTCACTTCATCTGAAAGTCACGACCACACACACACGTAGGTAGACTCACATAACAAACAAGGGGGCCTGAAAGGCCCAACGTCGCTCACCTGAGATAACAAGATATTATTGGGACAAATCTTCTGACCAAGTTTCACCTCTAGAGTGTTAACAAGGTTTTACTAAAGCCATATAAGGAAAATGCCCCGCCCTCTGGCAGCCATGTTTTCAACCAACCGGCATCAGTTTTGAACTCATCCAAGATATTATCGGGATGAATCTTCTGACCAAGTTTCATGAAGATCGGACAGTAGATGTGGCCTCTAGAGTGTTAACAAGCTTTTACTATAGCCATATATGGAAAAATGCCCCGCCCCTTGGAAGCCATTTTTTTCAAGCAAACATAATTATTTTCGAACTCATCCAAGATATCATTGAGACCAATCTTCTGACCAAATTTCATGAAGATTGGACAATAAATGTGGCCTCTAGAGTGTTAACAAGGTTTTGCTATAGCCATATAAGGAAAAATGCCCCGCCCCTGGTGGCCATGTTTTTTTTTAAGCAACCAAAACCATTTTCGAACTCATCCAAGATATCATTGGGACATATCTTCTGACCAAGTTTCATGATGATCGGAAAATAAATGTGACCTCTAGAGTGTTAACCAAGTTATACTATAGCCATATAAGGAAAATAGCCCCGCCCCTGTGGTGGCCATGTTTTCCAACCAACCGGCTTCATTTTTTTTACTCGTCCAAGATATTATTGGGATGAATCTTCTGACCGAGTTTCATGAAGATCGGACTATAAATGTCGCCTCTAGAGTGTTAACAAGATTTTACTATAGCCATATAAGGAAAAATGCCCCGCCCCTTGGCAGTCATGTTTTTCAAGCAAACGTAACCATTTTCGAACTCATCCAAGATATCATTTAAACCAATCTTCTGACCAAATTACATGAAGATTGGACAATAAATGTGGCCTCTAGAGAGTGAACAAGGCAAATGTTGACGTCGCACAACGGACAACGCACGACGGACAAAAGGCGATCACAAAAGCTCACCATGAGAACGTTGTGCTCAGGTGAGCTAAAAACAACTTCTTTTCTGAGAGTGTTCTGTAAACAGACTCCGGAAAAAGTAATCTTTCGAAGTCCAAGATTTCGCAAAAAATCAATGGACCAGAATGAGACTATGTAAGTCATTTCGTTGACTCGCATACCAAAAAATAGCTAAATATCAGAAAGCGTTGCGTCAAAAACCTCCGGAAATCAATATTATAGAGAACATTTGTAATTCCAACGACCATAATTTCGCCAAACAGCAATGGACCAGAACGAAACTCACGCTTCATCTGTAGGTCATGAAGGTAGACTCACATACCACGGATCGTATATTGTCATCTAGAGTCCGTGCACATACCAACAACATTTAGCTCAAAGAAAAAATTGCCTCTAAAACTCAGGAAAACGGAAATACAGACGGACTGTGCGACTGCATATATGCCACCCTACCGGGCGAATACACAAAATTTATGTATTTGTGTTTATATACAACGGGCATAAAACGAAAATAAAATTTCAAACATTCAAACTATTGCGTCTATCGATCACCAATTCTTGGATATTTGTAATTCGAAGGCAGTAATTGTATATAATAATTTAATTCCGTTAATAATTTTAGTACCAGGAATAGGAATTTAACAGATTTAAAAACAAACTACCTTACATTAAGTTTTATACTATTGTTTATGCTATTGTTTTCTATCCCGTATTGTATAAGGTCAATAGCAAAAAAAAAGAAATACTTATGTGGATTCTGGTCCACAGTTGTTCACGGCGCCATGCAAATCGACCAATGATTCACAAATCTGACTAATGAACACATGCAAATGATGATATTAGAAGTGCCTGTTTGACATCATTTGTTGAGATAACTGTTTTGTGTCCGCAGGAATTCTTGAAACTGATACAGCGATATTTCATATAATCTGTCGCGAATGACAATTAGATGTCAGCCCATATTACTCTGACATGACCGCAATCCCGTCGTTCTGTCCAAGAGCAACGAGTCACGGCAAAAGTGAACAACAACGGAAAGATTGTATATAAAGTTCGGTAAAACTTCAAATATAATATTAGAGAAATATTTTCCATAACCATAACATAAGCGTAGTTTAATAAACTCAATTCCAATGAAGTGTATTCGACTTTTAAAAAAATGACTAAAAGGCTGAACAAATGCATCTGTGATACATGCCATCGTTCTGTTTTGCCATCATCAATTATGAAGTAGTTGTTAACTTATACTATAAATTGCATTTTCACCAATAATGATGCAATTGATCAACCAATATAAGGAATTCCCAACATTTGGCAGCTGGTGTCAGATTTTATACCAGTGACAAAACGCAGTCACGAGACATCAAGAATCGATGTGGCAAACATAAAACTACAGAAAATTAGAGCTTGGTTACACACGCGTCTAATAACCCCCTCCCCCTCCCCACTGATTTGTAAGTAGTTTCAATCGCAAGGTTTAGCTGTGTAACCAACGTAATTTATACCCCCGTACTACTTTGTAATCTATGTTCAACTGCGAGGTGCGATTTTGTCACAAACCAGATTAATACCCATGCACTGATTTGCCAGATATGTTAAATGGCGAGGTATAGCTTTGCAACAAACAAATATAAACACGCACTAATTTGTCACATATGTTCAATAGCGAGGTATATCTTTCCATTAAACTATTGCGTACCATTTGGGTCGAAAGTCTATGTAGCCTTCTAGGTAAATATAAATTTGTACTTCGAAGTATATATTCATAATAAATGTTTATAATATCTTTTTTAATTGAGGACAAAATGAATACAAATATCAAAATTGAAAAAAAGTCTCGAGTATTTAATGAATTGAAATAGATTATATACCAATTTGAAGAAGATTCAAGGTTACCTTTTTTAAAATTAAAACTATCAAGCATATTGAGAGTATTTATTGACCATGCGGGGCGGAGTATCACAGTCCAGCGCATTACTGTGTAGGAAATTCCCAATGGTAATCAAACAGTTACCAAATGATTACGGGATTAAAAATGTATATAACCTTCCTGGTTTGGTTGTATTGTGTGATAACCATTATTTGCATAAGTCAGAGGTTAATTCCGCCACACCAGGTCAATAACTACGCACAATATCTATGAGTTAGCGGTCGATAGTTGCATAATTTGATGTAAATAATAATAATGTTCAATAAATACGCACAATATCTTTAAGTTAGCGGTCGGTAGTCGCATAATTTGGTATAAATAATAATAATAATAATAATGTTCAATGTCAAATATCTCTAAAAGCAACAGATGAAAGGCGTCTTCTGATTGGTTAACACTCTAAGAGACTGTAAAAACTGTACCTTGAAGTACAATTTTGTATGTCAAAAAAATGTACTTTGACGTCCATATTGTACGTCGAAGTAAATTTCTCTTTTTACCTAGTAGGTCTTGTTGACTTTCGACCCAAATGGAATGCCATGTTAAACAATACTAATATTCCCGCACTGATTTGTCAGATGTATTCAATGGCAAGTATGTGCTACCGAAAGTGTACAGCAGATTAAATGTTCATGGGGATGACATAATTACAGAGTAAAAATAAACGCGTCAGAAATGTGGAAGTTTTTCAGTCCACAAACATGTTACATTGTAAGCAAACCCAACACATTCCTCTTGCCAGTGTCCGTTTAAATAAACAAACAAACATTTCGAAGATGCATCATATATTTCAAAAGAAATGTACAAACGTTAATCTACTAATTATGAAATATTTCAGTGTAAATCATTGAATAACGTAAGCACATACATCATGTAATACTAATATATTATACATACATGTTTTTATTGCACATTCAAGAAGAAAACAAAGAAAAAAACACAAAACGATACCATTATATAAAATACCTAATATTTAACTAATAGAGTTCCAACTGTTGAAGATATAAAAAATGCCTATTTTCTTTACGATTTTTAAAGTTTTGTCGTGTTATGTGTGTTTTTTATACAATAAGATAAATCAATTGTTCAAATTAACAATTTTACATAAAATGAATTGAAAGGTTTATTTTTAACAATAATTTTCATCGTAATATATAAATGTATCATATACATTAGCTAACACGTGAGAAGTCCATGATGTAAGGTTTCGAGTCGCCCTTCTCAAGCTCTACTATGACGTCACGCAGGCCAAGTTGTTTCGCAAGACGGTGGTGTACCTTGACATCCTTGCAGTACTGCAGCAACTTCTTGACGTTACCAGGGGCTTGTGGGGCTTTCTCCGTGCACTGGTGGTATCTAATGTGCAACATGTTGGAAAACTTTGAACATTAAAATTCTCTTAGAAAGATGGAATCAAAGGAAAATGTAATCTGTACTTAATTAAAGCTACATTTTCGTTCTTTCCCTTAACTTGCAATCTTTGTACATTAATTCGAATGCATTCAAAATTATGTTTGCATGTGCTTGTAAAGCTATGGTTGTTATTTCCTTTTTTTTAAATTGGTACACTGTATATCAATATTATGACTAACATTATTATTATTATTATTATTAATCTTTGTATAGTTTTTTTTTTAAATCATATTTCGTGCAAATAAAACTGGTCTTCATAAATCTATTTTAAAAAACAAACACTTCTTTACAAAATTTTGCCTCACCTTTCTACTGCATCTTCTATGAGTTGTGGAGTGAGTCTAACATGGGCCCGCATCTCCTGCAGGTACTTCATGTCTCCTCTGTTGATCACGTGTTTACACAAGGCCTGGGGCCAGCACTCACGCTGCTGATAAGCCTCACTAATAATGTATGCCTGGAAGGAATCAATGCAGGTGAGGTATTTAAAATACTAATTACACAAAGTAATTCAACATGATAAAACGGAAGATTGGCAAAAAATATTCAATTTAACAATTATTACGACTTTCTGATTATGAAACCCAAAAAGGAATTTACTTCTAAGTAGATGTTTTAATGAAGAATGGAAAGAACACCTGAATGGATTAAAAGCAAGAATGAAAGAAAAGTGTTAAATGTAACGTACAATAACTATGCCTTGCTGAAAATGAATGCCTGTTAAGATTCAATGCAGGTGTGGAATAAAATAATTAAATATTATTTAAAATAAACTGATTCAATACAAGAATAACATTTTTACAAATCAACATTGGCTCTTAACTTCCATTTATACCTGAGACAAAAACCTAACACTACCTCTGTTAACACATTTTTACAAATCAACATTGGCTTTTAACTTCCATTTATACCTGAGAGAAAAACCTAACACTACCTCTGTGAACACATGATGTTCAGCAATCAGCGCGTTGGCTCCCGCCCTGCTCAGATTCAGGACCTGTTTGCGGCTAGAGAGGTACTTGATCTGTAAGGCAACCAGTCTGGCCTTGCGGATACAGGCCTGGGCATGGCGCAGGCAGCTGTCCTTGACATAGCTTTCGGCAGCCTCTGAGAGAAACTGGGCTGTTTGTTCCAGTATTGACTTGTCTTCGTCGCAGTTTTCTGATTATTAACAGATTTGTATTTCTCTTAATAGTATTAGCTTATGATTTCTTGCGTAAAAAACAAGAACATTAAGTTGTTTATTTTTTAAGGTTGTTTAGGACAGCTTTTGGTTCAATATCATGTTATTTTATACAATTAGAGTTGTCCCAGATAATCATGGCGGACAGCTTCAATGCGACTTGTATTTATTAGTTTACAAGCTCATAGAGAATTGCAAGAAGTATATTTATCTAACTTTTTCTTGTGCATAAAGAAGCATATTATAAATTAATAAAGTGATAGTTTGATCATTTAACAGGATACTTCTGATTTTTTAGGTTAACTCAAACAATTCCCAATAATTTTTGAAATGTTAAAATATGTATTATTTTACTAAAGGTTGTCTAAAATAAAATAAAACAAGAAATGTGTTTGTCGGAAACACTATGTCCCCTTCTCCGCTGCTTTGAAGCTATAAATTTGACCTTGAAGGATGACCTTGACCTTTCACCACTCAAAATGTGTAGCTCCATGAGATACACGTGCATGCCAAAAATGAAGTTGCTATCTTCAATATTGCGAAATTTATGGCAAAATGTTTAAGCTTGAGCAAACAAACCAACAGACCAACAGACAGACCAACAGACAGGGCAAAACAATATGTCCCCACTATAGTGGTGGGGGACATAAAAAGTTATGGCCAATGACAATAGCTCGGGTTTTGTCCGAAAACAGCCGAGCTAAAAATGTGTTCGTCAGAAACACTATGTCCCCTTCTGCACCGCTTTGAATTTTTTTTTTACCTTTGACCTTTGTCCTTGAAGGATGACCTTGACCTTTCACCACTCAAAATGTGCGGCTCCATGAGATACACACGCATGCCAAATATCAAGTTGCTATTCAATATTGCCAAAGTATTCATAAAATGAGCGATTTTGGCCACATATACTTGACCTCTGACCTTGAAGGATGACCTTGACCTTTCACCACTCAAAATGTGCGGCTCCATGAGATACACATGCATGCCAAATATCAAGTTGGTATCTTCAATATTGCCAAAGTATTCATAAAATGAGCAATTTTGGCCATATATATTTGACCTCTGACCTTGAAGGATGACCTTGACCTTTCACCACTCAAAATGTGCGGCTTCATGAGATACACATGCATGCCAAATATCAAGTTGCTATCTTCAATATTGCAAAAGAATTCATAAAATGAGCGATTTTGGCTACATATATTTGACCTCTGACCTTGGAGGATGACCTTGACCTTTCACTACTAAAAATGTGCAGCTCCATGAGATACACATGCATGCCAAATATCAAGTTGCTATCTTGAATATTGAAAAAGTTATTGCAAATGTTTAAGTTGGAGCAAACAGACCAACAGACCAACGTACAGACCAACAGACAGGGCAAAAACAATATGTCCCCCACTAAAGTGGGTGGGGGACATAAAAAATTAAAAGTCTAAGGCAACAGTATTAGTATAAACAATGGACTAATTGCCCAATGCTTTTCTCAAACTAAAAACTTCTTTTGAATTTCAAGTAGGTACATTTTAATATAAAACCCCAATACCTTTTGGTCTAAACTCAAATAGACAAGCTGCTTGAAAAAAAGGGGTGACACATATTAGGGGGTTAAAAATCTGCAAATCTGTCACTCAAAATACACAGTCCCCCATACTAAAAGGAAGAGCAATAAATAATGTAGAACTACACAATAATTCGTACCTATAGGTCTAGACTTGAACATGTCCAGTCTCTTGTTTGCCTTCTGCTCCAGTAGCTGTGCAATCTCGCGGTACATCATGAACTTGAGCGCCACCATGGTGTACGTGTCAGTGTCCCCGGGGTGGTAGCGCTTCAGGTAATCCAAGATGGCCGTCTTGAGCTTCGTCTCCTGGTAGCAATGTTGAGTACAAGAGGTTAAGCAACATTGGGCTCAAACAGGTTACATTTAGACATGAAAGAAGCATATTTATTATATACTGATAGATACTCTGACTTATATAATTATGTTTTCGAATATGACATTCAAGTTACTTGATGGGAATTCCCTATTTTCACTGTCTCTATTCTCTATCGAATGCTTTGAGTGTCCCTATTCCATATTGAACCTAGCAAAAATGGATACATCACTTTTCAGTGCTACAATAACTTATTCACTATAAATCTTTGGTCAAGCTTGTGTAGAATTTTACAAATTTTACCTTTTCCATTCCCTTTCCCAGAAGTAGCTCAAACTGGTGACTCTGTTGTAAGGCATCAAATATGTAGGTCATCTCATTGTACCTTCCAACCCCTATGAGCAGACGAGTCTGTAAGATAAACACCAAACACATAGAACATGTACAAACAAAGGATTTTAATATAAACATTATTATGATTTACTTAAAATGTGACTATTGTTAAGTTATTGATTTATATTATTAAACAATCATCATTTATAATTATTATTAACTTGTTTATTATTTTTCTATAAATGTTTCAATATAAATTGCTTTGTAGTTATGTATTTCTCACTTTAGTTGTTATGTCATAATATATTGATGGTATATTGCCTTACTGGGTTAATCTGATGCATGGTTTTATTTAACTTCAGAGAATACAATACAGACACATGTATCTGTTTAAAAAGTGTAAATGGCAGATGTACACATGATTTCAGTTTGGTTTAAAAGGTGTACAAAACAAGAGCTGTCACCATGAATGACATATGTCCCCTATAATGCTTTGATAGAAGTTATAGCATTTTTCGAAACCTTAACGCCGATTTCGAAACTTAAACGCGGACCCTTACTTCAAGATTAAGGTCACAGGGGTAAAAAAAAATTGTGTGTATGGAAAGGCCTTGTCCATATACACATGCATACCAAATATGAAGGTAATATCTCAAGGGACATAGAAGTTATGAGCATTTTTCGAAACCTAAACGCAGATTTCGAAACCTAAACGCAGACCCTAAGTTCAAGGTCAAGGTCACAGGGGTAAAAAATTGTGTGCGTATAGAAAGGCCTTGTCAATATACACATGCATACCACATATGAAGGTAATATCTCAAGGGACATAGAAGTTATGAGCATTTTTCGAAACCTAAACGCAAAGTGTGACGGAAAGACAGACAGACAGACAGACAGTCTGATCACTATATGCCCTTCTTTTCTTCGAAAGGGGGCATAAAAATTAAAAAATATATTAGTAAATACAGGTTTAGAAATTATCTCCCTTTTAAAGCTTATTACTTCACTTGGATTTTATTTTTTTTACTTTTGACCTTGAAGAATGACCTTGACCTTTCACCACTCAAAATGTGCAGATATACGAGAAGTAAGTTAGACATTGAATGGAGAAATGAATTGTTTTTTAATTTTTGACCTTGAAGGATGACCTTGACCCTGACCTTTCACCACTCAAAATGTGCAGCTCCACGAGATACACATGTATGCCCAATATGAAGTTGCTGTGTTCAATATTAAAACAAGAGGGCCTGAAAGGCCCAAAGTCGCTCACCTGAGATAACAAGATATTATTGGGACAAATCTTCTGACCAAGTTTCACGAAGATCGGAAAATAAATGTGGTCTCTAGAGTGTTAACCCTGGCGGCCATGTTTTTCAACCAAACGGCATCATTTTTGAACTCTTCCAAGATTTTATTGGGATGAATCTTCTGACCAAGTTTTATGAAGATCAGACAATAAATGTGGCCTCTAGAGTGTTAACAAGATTTTACTATAGCCATATAAAGTCATATAAGGAAAAATGCCCTGCCTCTTGGCAGCCATGTTTTTCAAGCAAACGTAACCATTTTCGAACTCATCCAAGATATCATTGAAACCAATCTTCTGACCAAATTTCATGAAGATTGGACAATAAATGTGGCCTCTAGAGAGTTAACAAGGCAAATGTTGACGCCGCACAACGGACAACAGACGACAGACAAAAAGCGATCACAAAAGCTCACCATAAGAACGTTGTGCTCAGGTGAGCTTAAAATCATGATAAAACTTTAACGAAGGTTAAAGTTTTAGGAAAGAAAAATACAATATTTGACCTTTGATCTTGAAGAAGACAGACAGACAGACAGACAGACAGGACAAAAACAATATAGAGTAGACTCTGCCAATACCAGACTTTCTGAATACCGGAACTTTCCTGATTCCGAACAGTCGGGCCGGTCCCGTATTTTCTCCTTCTATTTCTTTGTTAAAAAATGTTGAATAAACCGAACTCTTTAAAAACCATAAACCGAATGGATATCTCCGTGAATTTGGTCATTTTCAACGTAAAATACATTGAGTACACCAGACGGTCCCAATTCTCAAGATGCCCAAGGCGTGAAAACTACAATACCTGGTCAGCACAGCTCGTGCGGTGTCACACATTTTGCTTGTGCAATTATCGAAAATCGGATTAAACATACCATAAAGGTGTCAAGTCATTACTGCGCTAAAGAAGTCCGATTAAATAATGTAAAACAAACTGTGAATGTCTATAATAGACGTGCGGTAACACCAAAAAGTGATTGACTCGATCGATTGACTCGATCGTTTTATGAAGCTTATGATAATCAATTTAATTACAAACATGCATGCTGTTGCGACGATCACTTTCTTGTGATCTTCTCGGGTAGTTTAAAAGATCTTATAGCCATGTTTTTAACGCTTAAATACAAAATAATTATGACGCTGTTCTTTTGTGTGTGTGTATTTTTTGTGAAATGTGTTATGTCTTGAATAATAATAGATGTGTCCACAACAATCGTATTTGTGTCGTTATTCGTCAAAATTGTCTTTGAGGTTTAATTAAGTCAGAGCTATTTATAGCGAACTCGAACACGACTCACTCGCCACCATGAGTACAGTTATCACATGGTACATGTAAATGTATATGGCTTGTTTTATTCTTATATGATTGTGTACACAATGCATACAATGTATATTTCGGCAATACTCTTGGTAAACCGGAACTCTTCCAAAACCGGACGATCAGGCCAGTCCCCAGACCGTCCGGTTTACAGAGAGTCTACTGTACGCCCGATCTATCGATTCGGGGGAATAAAAAATAGAACAGACAAATAAAGCACATATCCTGTACCATAAGTTGGAACTCTGATGCTGCCAGCAGGTGAGAGGTGAGGATACGAGAGGCCCTCAGGATCGTGGAAATGCCTTCCATATCACAGGCTGCTGTATAACACTCATGGGCCCGTATCAACAACTCTGTCTGTATGGTCAACACTGCAAGGAATGTGAGGGTCTAGGTTTATATGAGGCTCTCATTTTCTAAAAATAGGGCTTAATGCATGTTTGTTAAGTATCATCCAAGATTACTGAAAAGGCTAATAAGGGATGACACTTTCTGCTTTTGTGAAATTTTACAGTTAAAGATAGTCTCTTCTTAGCCAAAATCCACTTGAAGCGGACAGTGGCGCAGTCTTGGCAGGCTAATTTTGGAAAACAATTTACTTACTTACATTAAGACATGCATTCCAAGAACAAGGTTAATATGAACCCAAATCCTCTTATAATGAAAACTAATCAAGAAAGATGTCATGGTAATGACACCAAGATCTTAACTAAATAAGCCGAAAAAGTTTATCAATTTGTAGTTACAATAGCATGGACCTGTCGAACTCCAAATGCAACTACATTCTAAATCTAAAAGTAAGCTGCCTACACAAAATTTCAGTGCAATATCTCCATCCAAACTAAGAAAATGAGCACTCACACTATATTTTACATATACCTAGCCCCAAATGCAAGCAGATTTATCCTTATACAAGCTTTCTACATATAAAATACAATATCAAGATTGGTGAAGGACAAGTAAATAATAGACTGTAAACCACCTGTTTGACGCCATTTGCCACAAAAACTACAAACAAGCTACCCACCTGACAGCCTACAAAAACCTAATCCAACAAACTGTTCAAAATTTAATTAAACACATTTAATAGACACAACCAAATCTAAACAGATTGATATGTTGTATTAAAAACAAAGGAAGGTTTAGTTTTTTTTAGTTAGAACAATAAGTAAACCATTGAAATATGTTTATATATTGGTTATTTGTTTAAATTATTTATTGGGAAGAAATAAAGAAGCTAACGAAGACACTTTGGAGTCTGTTTTGTGAAAAGGACAAGTCAGTCATAATTAATATGTTTTGAAAAAAACAACAGGGAATTTAATTATTTCCAAAGAAAGATTTAATCTTGAGAGACCAAGGCCACAATCTTCACTATGTCAGAATCATAGCAGTAAATTCCATTATGCAACAACACTATAGGCATAATACTATCCACCTTTGTCGGATGTGTCCTCCAGCGGCAGTGCCATAGCAGCGACGGCCTCAACCAGTCTGTTCCCGAGCAGGGATGGGTCGGTGCACAGTCTAACCACCTGGTGGAAGTCTGTTGTGCTGTCGTTGGGATCGAAGAACATCTCCTGGTCACCTGACTTCACATCACCCAGAGTGACACGATAGCTTTGCAGAATGGCGTCTGCCAGGAACCCTGCCACCTGTTAAACAACAGACAAAGACATATGTGAGCCTCATTCTGGACAAACAGGGCTTCACCAATGTGTGTTTAGTCTGAACAGGCTAATAAGGACGACACTTGAAGAGCTTTTATGGATTTTGTATATATTTTTTTTAACTCTTTCAGTGCTGGAACCGAATTTTGAAGGTCTTTGCAAACAGTTTGGATCCAGATGAGACGCCACAGAACGTGGCATCTCATCAGGATCCAAACTGTTTGTTATTCTGATAGTATTCTTCGAAAAAAATCGAAGAAAATGCTAATTTTAAAAATTCAGCAGACAACATGTTAGCAGACAACAAATTTCCCAGCATGCAAAGGGTTAATAAGAACATCTCTTTTAATCAAAAACACAGTTAAGGCGGAAAGTGATTTCCATGATTAGCCTGTGCAGTCCTATGCAAATGCATTCATTTATTACCAGTTTTCTAATAACGAGGCTCATATTGTGCCTTATATATATATATAGTTTGTTTTGTTTATCGGAAATTTGCTGTCTTCAACTTTGTGTCTCTTTGTTCAATTAGTTTATAAAAGCATAAATGCCAGTACATGCGTGCACATTTATTATTAAACATAATTTCTAAATCAGTATAGCTCAAGTGAAGTAATTCACTTATTGGAGTAGTCTCCCTTCTGTCACAATTTTTTGTCAATGCACAAAATGGTGGTTTTCTTTAGTTTTTATCGTTAAATGCACATGTTAGTTATACATTTAATGATATATTTCGATATAAATGTATTAAGGTAAGCTGAATTTACGTATTTAATAAACAATTTGTACAAAATTATAAAGGCTATTATTTTCAGCTGTCTTATGACTGTAATAATCAATATTTACATTCAGAAATCTATTTCTATCAAAAGATTTGAAATAATTATTAGGACGCTCTTATAAGACGAGTGCCCAACTTTTAAATAAAACTTTGAGGTAAATTTTCCCTTCTTATTATCAAAGAAGTACAGAATTTGGGCAGTCAGTTAACCTTCTCACACTTTTCTTTGGTAAGTAGATTTAGGCACTACTGAGTGCACATACATATGCAGGTAACTGACGACAGCTCAACTGCTACTGAGAGTAAGTGGCTAAACAAAACAATTGCTAACTAACTGAAGACATTGTAATGTACTTAAATATCCACACACTTTCTTCAAAGACAGAGAGCAATGTCCTAATAAGCATAAGGGCTGATAATAAAACCTCATGGCTCTTAAATTGCATATTTGAAATAAGATTTACTTTTTATTAAATTTAAATTATTTAATGAATGTTATGGACAAAGTTTCTTTTTAAGCATGATGGGTAATGCCCATAACTTTTAAACAAAAGATTCATTGAACTTCATTACTTGATGTCTGATGAAAATAATTGGATTGTAGAAAATCAAGCTTTACTGGCACTGAACTATTTCTCAATCAAATAGTTTGAACAAGTTGATCTGAGGAATATTCAATAACACTGGAGATGATAAAATAAAAAATGAAGCTTATTAACCCTTTCAGTGCGGGAACCGAATTTTAAAGGCCTTTGCAAACAGTTTGGATCCAGATGAGACGCCACAAAACGTGGCGTCTCATCTGGATCCAAACTGTTTGCTATTCTGATAGTATTCTTTGAAAAAAATGAAGAAAATGCTTATTTTACAAATTCAGCAGACAACATTTTAGCAGACGACAAATTTCCCAGCATGCAAAGGGTTAAGGTCTACAACGCAACAGATATTTTGAGTATTTACTTGATTATTGCATTAAACAATCTATTCATAGCAAGTTTATCAAAGATCGTACAAGAAGTTTTGGTCTAAAAAGGACATCAAGAGCTCCAAGGCAAATAGTTGAAAATTCAAGAGAGCAGACCAAATTCAATTACCCATGGGGAAATTCCCACATACACATCCCTCTGAAATGTTTAAATGCCATGATATTGGAACGTAATATGCACTGATGAGGCTACAATTTATAATTTACTCTTGACATGAGACTAAATAAGTAACACTTGCTTTAAAAAATAGTGTTTAAGATAAAAATCATTATGAACCTATTAAAAAAAGTATTCAAGAAACAAATGTTGAGAAGTGATTGTTATTCAGATAAATTCTCACCATGCATGTGGTTTGCTTTTTAAATTACAGCAAGTTTGTTTGGTTTAATAATAAAACATGATATGTGTTTGTCAGAAACATTATGTCCCCTTTTGCGCCGCTTTGAAGCTATATATTTGACCTTTAACCTTGAAGGATGACCTTGACCTTTCACCACTCAAATTGTGCAGCTCCAAGAGATACACATGCATGCCAAATATCAAGTTGCTATCTGCAATATTACAAAAGTTATTGCAAAAGTTAAAGTTGGCGCAAACAAACAAACACACAAACAAAGCAACAGACAGGGCAAAAACAATATGTCCCCCACTATAGTGGTGGGGGACATAAAAATGTCATAGGCATGTTATGTGACATTTTAAGTAGTTTCCCCCTATAAGAAAATGTCAACCTGAGGGTTGCAATATTTACCATGTCTCTAAACTGCCTATGATATTTAAATAGAAACACTCTTCTTTAAAGCACCCACCTGTTCTGGTGACAGAGTGCTTGTTGCTAGGAAATCAGCAGCCAATCGGAATCTAGCTTGGCAGTTAGTCTTGAGGAGAGATCGCAAGGTCTGATAGTCTTCTCCTGCTATCACTTGGTCATAGCCACATCCCAGTACCTTCAATGTGCACAACAAATTTATGTCCACTTTTCATCTTGTTCATATCAAAACTTCATATTAGCACATTTTTATCAGAAAAAAACATTAAACATTCTCCTCAAGTCAAATTCGAAATTCCAATTTATCTTTCAGAAAGAAAAGTCATAATTGTCAACTGAACTACTCTTAGACTTAAGAATGAAAGAATAATTAAAAGCCCAATAATTTATTTTTCTTTCTGAAACAGTCAGGTAGGAAAAATAATACAATTTTTAGGCGCGACACAAAATATAAAAAAAACATTCATGCTAAAAATGGGGCCTCAACTACAAAAAAATAAAATATCCAAAGGTGCATAAAGTCCAGTAATGTCAAAAAGGTGCAATTCAAATTCGGGAGGTGCACAATTTCATATACTAGTTACAATGCTGAAAATGTTATTTCTTTAGCACCAATACTTTATTACACTTAACACTAACACACAGGACATATAGAAAGGCAGATGGATGGAAGGAAAGTCAAGGGAAAATCTATAGAGATGTAAGGCTGATCCGACATGGGGACTGATATTGGCAGTTTGACAAAGCAAACCTGAATTCTTAAATTCTTGAGACAAAGAGCACCATTTTTGAAACCCAGAATATGTGCATGCTTGATTAAAAATTTACCAGTGTAGAACTTGCAGGCTTGTGCAAACTTCAAATCACTACAAAAAGTTATTGTTTTATTTCATATGACTGAATAATCAAATAGGGTCTGAGCACCTACCACAGAAATTTTAAAAGCTGTGAGGATGCGCACGCATGTTTGGCGACCATGTTTGGAATGGTTGAGTAGAATCTCCATAGCAGCAATCTTGGCTTCGTTTTCAGATGACATGGTGTCAACAACTGGCTGGATATTGCTCATAATACTGATGGCTGAAAGCAAAAATTTAGACCCATGTTACAAAACTAAACAAGGTGCGTCACATGTGTGTACTACCAACTAACCTCAAAAGCGATGATTCTGACAAACTCGTATCTAATAACCAACACTTGTCAAATAGCCTAATAAATCCTCCCCAGTAATTTTTTTACAAGGTGAAAGGTTTTTTAATGAGTATCATCGTTCAATTACCCTTCAATGTCTTTATGAATTAGCACATTGAAACCTGGATTATCTTGGTCAAAGTATGCACAAAGTAGACATGCGTCAGAAGGACACAAATGCGCCTAAATTTAAATTAGTTTTGTAAGTACAGTTATGTAAAATAAAAGTCCACACCAAATGATGAAAGAAGGAGCGCAAGTTCAGATCTGTTTAGTATGTTTACATAAGCTTCATTACTCTAGCAGCAACCGTTTTGAGTTCTACATGACAAAAACATTATATGAAGGGCCAGGAGCAAGGACAGATGGAGAGAGGGACAAGGGCACAGCTATGAAACTATAACTCGCCGGCTGCCCCCACCCCCCACCCATGAACATGGAAGCATAAAACATTAGTCTTAGGGCTACTACAGTGCTTACTACTGGCATTTCTCAGCAGTGGTACAGGGGCTGCTATGGACTGGCGGTGGATGTCCCCAGGTCGGGTCCTCAACAGGTGTAGTATGTCTGGGGTGAGCTCATCCAGGCCCTCAGTCTGCAGGCTTAGCCGTATGAACGACTGTTAATATTATGGCATAGACGTTTATTTGGATTCTGAGCTGTTAGCATTTACTCACAGCTAATAAAATATAGTTGTTTATTGGCTGATGAAGCATGATATTACATTAAATTTATTTTGACCATAACATAATCTGACAGACTGCTTTTTGCTAATTAAATCATATTCATTCTGTTGAACACGTGATAAAGAGTTCTTTTAAGTTACTAATATTAATGTGAAGTTTTAGCAAAGATGATTTTTTTCCTAAAGAGAGCATCAACTTAAAATGATCTTTATATCTAGAAGGACAAGAATAATTGCATATGTCGGTTCATGTAATGGTGGCATATTTATAGCGGTGCGTATGGAAAATTACAAAATGTATTCATTAGCAAACTAAAAAAGTACAGTGAACAGCGTCAAGCACACTGCACTGAAAAGCCTTTTTAATGTTTATTTGCTCATTCATCCAGTCAACTGCTGCACACTGTCCTGCAAACAAGGTGCAAATAAAAAAATAACACAAAAACATGTATATTTTTAACAAATAGTTTTCCACCCCTCCAATTTCAAGCAGCACCCTCTGCATTGAACATTCCCTACTTACCAACAGAATGGCCAGGTCCTGTGAGTACACTGAGAATATGGTGGTGACCTTGCAACTCTCCTTGATGGCCCCTTCATCTAACAACTCACCAACAAGGGTCTCCAACACTTGAACCTCCTGAGATAATTTTTTTTATAAAAATGAAGATCTCCAAACCAGAAGCTCTTAAACACACACTGAATACATGTCAGTATTTGTGAGAAATTGACCAATAGCAAGCATTCAATTAAACTAACTGATTAGCCAGTGAGATACCCTTTTATTACCTGTGTAATGAGAAATATTATGTAATCATATCAATAATGAGGATCTCCATATCTGAAACATATGCTACATTAATTATATCAGGATTTGTGAGTATTTATTTACTTTTTGAGTTTTTACAATACTACAGTTTTTGACGACAGTCAGATCAAAATAGGAAGGGATTGACAGACAGACAGACATACAGAAAACCTTTTGCTGAATATGAACAATAAGTTTTAAGATATCATATATATTATTGTGTGATTAAAATTCAAAGTTCTATCCTTTTTTTGGAAATAGCCACCTGACCTTTGACCTCTGGTGAAAAAAAGATGTCCTGCATTATTTTGATGTTGCCATATATAAAAATACTATCAAAGCTTCTTCAGTACTTTTTGAGAAATTATCAAAACAATTTTGTGTTTGCGGGCCCATTGACTTATTAAAAGATTGACGGACAAATGGATGCAGGGTTAAACTATGGTCCCCTCTTATGAAATTGGTAGGGGACTTTTAACTAAGTGGGTGTAGCTATCAATTCAACTGATTACTGTTTTCCTTAAATCTAGCTGGCTAATTGTGTCTATTAATTAAGGGTCTCTTGGTCATCATCATACACAATCATAGTATCTATTTCATGGTTGTAATAATCATTAGAAAAAAACAAGCACCAAACAGTGTTAAAAGGTTGCTCTTAGCCAAATTACAACCTAAACTAACCCATCGTGTAGCAGAAATATTTTTCAACACACCAGAACCCTTTTGGAACTCAATTGAGATATCATTTGGAAAAACATTCCGTGCAAGTTTCAAGAAGATTGGACAAAAGAAGTAATTTAAAGATAGTTAGAAGTTTCAATACAGTGATATAAGGAAACCTTCCACACACCCTGGTGGACATGTTTTTCAATGGACTGGAACTCTTTTTTTAAACTTAGCTAAGATATCATAAAAACAAATGTTCTCACATAGTTTCAAGTAGATTGAAATAAAGATGTGACTTCGAGAGTCTTCATAAGGTTTCACTTTGGCCATGTGCCAAGTTTTTCAACATACCATAATCATACTCCAACTTAGCTCAGATATCATCAGACCAAATGTTCTGACTAAGTTTCATGAAGATTGGACTATAAATATGACTTCTAGTGTTAACAAGCTTTTTCTTTCATTTTATCTTTTGACAAATATTCTGACCAAAGTTCGTATAAATTGGCCTGTAGAGTGTTCAGAAGGTAAATGTTGACGACACAAGAATCATGACAAATGGAGAAATAAGGTGATCACAAATGCACACCATGAGCATGTTGTGCTCAGGTAAGCTAAAAGCATTTAATCATAGTTTTAATCAATTGTTGAAGAAAAGTATGGCTCATTTTTATAACACAAACAATTAAATTTTGCCAAAAAGGTGTTTAAGTAATTTTTTTTTAATTATGACAAAATCTTTTTAAGACTTGAAATAAAAGTTGTTTACTTGTTCAGTCAGGTCTTTTGGTACAGAGTCTTTGTGTGGCATTTTCCCATAATGCAACAGTTCAGACTTCATGTTGATGGATGTTGCGAGAGTTGATGTGTCTTCTTCTTCAAATATTTCTGTGATGAAAGGAGACTGCGGCAGTTCCTGAAATACATCTTTTTATTTTAAAAAGAATACAAGTTTAAACATTTACCACTTAGATATGTATTTTCACACATTTGTATTCCTGTAGAAAGTTAATTTTCATTCAAGGCTTTTCTTACTATATTCAAGTGTTTCAGGCTTCTTTTCCCACCCTTAGATACTGATGAGCAGCAAACAGCACAAAACCTGAAAAAACTGCGAGTTACTTGCAGGCTGTTCTGGTTTTATGCTGTTTGCACATAGCAATTTTCACTTTGCCTTTAAGTGGGAAAGGGTTAAAGCTTGATTAACAGGAGAAAACAAACAAGCTCTCATGAAAATAGCCATTGTCTCCCTTTATCTTGTACTGATATAACACATAATCAATAAAAAACAAAAGTTATTGAATGCCCAACCTTACCTGCTCTTTCTTAACTCTGGCCTCTATTCTGCAAATCCACATTTCCCTGTAAAGTTCTGTAACTAGTTCATGGTCATCTCCCGTTGTTCGCAGACTACGCAAGCAGTTCATTGCAATCTCACATACATGTGATTTCTCACCAGGGTCCATGATGCTGCTACACTCACCCTAGAAATCGGTTAATATTCTGTTGAACACATAAACTGTATATGAAATGGATCTAAGAAATTTTCAGAGTCTGCAAAAGTCTGTCAGCTTCAGACAAAGCGAGTCAATTCAGCAGGGAATATTCTCACTCTTTGGATAATGGCTAGAGCCCTTTCAAGCGAAAATGTTTACACAGAATACCTTTAATTGATTAACTATATTTTTTTTAATTAATTCGAATAATTAATGTGTATATACTTTATATAGATATCCTTACAAACAAAGAACACAAGCAGCAATTTTATTTCTTAGCATTTAAATTCTTGTTTAACTGAAATAAACTAAAATTAAAACCTTTTGGGTTTTTTACTTTGTGTGTTGTTTGTTTTTTTCAGAAAAGATCCTCTTTATTTTAGGGGGGATTGGTCCTTTTTCTGCATAATAACAGACAAAAAATATTCCTTTTATCACAGAGGATGTTCTGTTGCCACCATGCAGACACTTTGCATGTTATAATCACCCACCTTGCAGTATTCTGCCACAGTAGGTAAAGCCAGTTTATGTTCAATGCACTTCTGGAAACATTCCCTGTAGAACTGGAGCCTGGCCGGACCAGATGACCACAGGTCAGTGTGACACAGCTTTGTCTTCTGGTTCTCCAGCTGTCAAGCCAGTTGTCAAATACATATATGCTCTAACATAAATAATTAACAAACAATAATTGTGCCCTATAGCATAAGGAATGTCAATTTAACATGACAAATGCGTTTTTATAGTTCAATAACATGCATTACTTGTACACATCTATATATAATAGACAGACCAATCTACAATCATACTGATCTATCAGCAAACTCGTTGAACCATTTAATCAAACAATTTTTATTAAACACTGTTTTGAATTCCATAAAATATAGATCTACTGAAAACCGACAAACTCACAATCTATCAAAATCTACAGAGCACTCAATACAAATATATCTGGCAGTCATATAAAAAAAAAAAAAATGTTCATATCCCACCTACCTGAGCTATTGTAACATGGTCTGAAGGCAGTTCAGCAATCACAGAAAACTGTCGCGCCAGATCAAACATCTGTTTCCCCTTTAGTGCGTCAACAACAGCCTTACACTCGCTCTCAAACTGCCCGGAGTCCTCAGAGAGAAGTCGCCCTAGACTGACTGTCTCAACTTCGCCTTCCAGGATTAATCCCAGCAGCTGACAAGGCTGTCTGAAGTCTGCATCTGATAGGAGGAAACAAAGCAGGCTCCATATTGACTATGAATATTAGGTGTGCTCTGGGAATAAGGAGCTAAATAATGTGCCTAAAGTGACGTCCCAGATTAGCCTGTGCAGTCCACACAGGCTCATTACGGACGTCACTTTCAGACTAAACTGGATTTCAGTTTAGAAGAAACTTCCTATTACAGTTAAATTCCATAAAAACGTTCCGTGTTCTCCCTCTGCAGACTGCACAAACTAATCTGGGACAACACTTTACTCACATGAATTATGCCCAGATGTCCACTTTGACTGGTCCTTCCTTTATCATAAATATTGTGCAAATGTCCAGTAGAAATCAGAGCCAATCAAGAAATATTTCAAATTTACTTTCAAACTTCAAACAAACACAAATTAAACCTGTTGCTGAGAGGAACAATCGCTAGTGAAAAAAATCACATCAGACAAAATTCAAAACCGATGAATATATAATAAAAACCGTATTAAAACGTCATGAGGCTAGATCAAGAACAAAACTTACCAATATTCTTGAAGACAAGGGTGATACTTTCAGCATCAAGTATCTTCAGAAGTTGGTGTACCAGGGCCATGCTCGTTGTGTGAGTCAACATATATCGGATTATCCGGTAGGTTGTGGTCTCGAGCCACCGGGAATCCCCGACCAACTGTGAGCCCGAGTCTGAAGTAGGCTCATGGTGGTACTTAAATCAACAAGAATAGACATTTATTGGTACTGCTAATTTGTTGTTGGTTTTTATAATAATTTGCTACTGTGCAAAGATAGGAAAATTAACATGTCCCATTACCAGAATAAATAAAAAGTAATTTAATGTAAGGCATTTAATAAACGCTAATTTTCATGTTGACATGCAATTTTTTAATAAGTAAATATCTTTATTACGAAAAATGGTGAACAGTTTATGTCAGTAGTTCACTCTGTGGGAAAACCAGGCTTAATGAATGTTTGTAAAGTTTTGTCCCAAATCAACTTGCGCAATCCCCACTGGCTAATCTGAGGTGACTCTTTCCACTTTGATGAAATTTTTCATAGAAACAAAGTGTCTTTTAGTAAACGAAAATCCAGTCTAGGGGACAAATGTTGTCTCTGATAAGTCTATGTAGATTGCACAGGCTAATCTGGGACAAAACTTTACTCATATGCCATAAGCACACATTCTCAGAGCACGGGTTAAATATATCAACCCTTTATGAGGTCTTTTATTCACTGCATTGATGCACCATGAAATCTTTTTTATCCTATTACCAGATGAAAATGGATAGCATAACAACGATCGTATAAACTTTAGCTTTATACTACATGTGTATCGCTATTTTAAGATAAGATTTGGGTCTTTCCGAAAATTGGAGAATATGTTTTTGTCAACTCAGAAAGATAAAATCGTCAAAAAATGCGATATTTTATAATTATTAATGGAAAATAGGGAGGAAATAAGAGGATAAATATATGTGAGTTTTGGATAAAGATCAAGTTTATCATGCTCGGCTCGAACCATGTTAGCGCTCGGCAAGCCTCGCGATCGGTTCTAAGCCTCGCATGATAAACTTGATCTTTATCCAAAACTCACATAACATTCTCTATTTATCATAATCGCTTCAATCTCCTGACTAATCAAGGGTTTCCTGAAGTGTTTCCTCTACATCTTAATATTGAAAACTTCACCTTGGTTCAGCAGCAATTATAATTAAGTATGAACCACGCTATCAACAGTACCTGAAATACAGATTCCTTGAATTCTTCCAGCAGTGTTTTACAATTTGCAAAGTTTTGTTTTTCTGTGAATTCTGAGTAAAACTGCAGAAATGGAAGGAGTGGGCTGTTCTGAAACGAAACACATCACAACAAAATCATCGTCACAAATCACACAAATAGTGGCATAAACAGGACTGCATGTTTAATAACACAAATAATTATCTTTGGTTTTTCTTCCTTATAAGCAATCTTTAAACATAAAAAATGGATTAAAATGTTGGACATGGAGTGCAAAACCTAGTTAAAAAATCTCAATTTTAAGTTACTTTATTCAAGGGCATTCTTTGCAGTTTATTGGACAATTTAATTGATCATCAAACTTGGCAAAACTATTTTAGTATCAAAAACTTACACCAAACCTTCCAACTCACATTAAACCATCATAAACAAACATTTAGTTTAATTCACACTTGAAATGGTTTATAAAAACGATAACACAAAATCTGATTTTTTTATTTTCAATGAGCATTCATTATAATAAATTAAGACTCATAAACAAAACTAATAAATAAACTCACTTGTTGGAATATATCAAAAGCAGTTACAAGTATGGAACCCCATTTTTTCTCCACATACAGGTCAATGAGACAGTCGAGCACATGCAGGTCATATCTCCATGGTAACCAACCGTGATACTCGAGCACCTGCTCATGATCCAACTCATCTGTCATGGCAACCAGCCAGCTACACAGACAAGGCAACGTGATGGGGGCCTGTAAAATATTTTTAAAAGCCTTGATCTAGGAAAAACAGGTCTAATGCATTATGTAAAGTGTCTTTCCAGATAGGGATGTCAATTTCCGCTGTTATGGTATTTTTCATTTATATAAAGTCTCTTCCAAATGAAAACCCAGTCCAGGAGGAAAGGAGAGTATTGTTCCTCATAAGCGTGTGTGGACTGCAAATGCTTTTCTTGGAAGGAACTTTATATAAATGCAATAAGCCAGATTTCCCCAAGAGAATGGAGAAGGATGAACTGAGATCCTTAATAAGTAAGAGAGAACAACTTATAGTTAGCCTTTGCAGACATCTCTGACAACTTTAAAAAAACAAGAGCACCGCCTTGCGGGTGCAGACCGCTCATCTATTTTCTTTTTAAAGGTGAAGGGACTCTCATTTTCAATCACAAAGGAGGGAGGGGTGGAGTGAAGAGGGGTGTATAGTGTGGGGTTGTGGACATTTATTACATTATCTTCCAAAAAAGCGAAAAAAAAAAAAAATCGGGGGGCGGGGGGGGGGGGGGGGGGGGAAGGGCGATGGGGGGGGGGATTTTTTGGGTGCGATGGTTGGACGGTATTTCAAACATAACCGTTTAAAAAAAAAAATTGGGGGGGGGGGGGTGGGGTATAGTGTGAGGGTGTGGTGGTAATTTGTGAGATGATCTTAAAAAAAAAAAAAAAAAAAAAAAAAAAATAAAAAAAAAAAAAATGGGGGGGGTGGGGTGGGGGGGTGGGGGGGGGGTATAGTGTGAGGGTGTGGTGGTCATTTGTGAGATGATCTTAAAAAAAAAAAAAAAAAAAAAATAGGGGGGGGGGGAGGGGGGGGGGAGGGCACGGGGGACGGTTTGGGTGGAGTCTATTGTGGTATGTCAGGTAAGAGTAGTTTCGTCAAAGTATAAATCAAATCTAATCATAAATAAAGAAGTTATGGCAATTTTAGCAAAATTTAATAATTTGACCTTGAGAGTCAAGGTCATTCAAAGGTCAAGGTAAAATTCAACTTGCCAGGTACAGTAACCTCATGATAGCATGAAAGTATTTGAAGTTTGAAAGCAATAGCCCTGATACTTAAGAAGTAAAGTGGATCGAAACACAAAATTTAACCATATATTAAAAGTTACTAAGTCAAAAAAGGGCCATAATTCCGTAACAATGACAACCAGAGTTATGCAACTTGTCCTTTTACTGTACCCTTATGATAGTTTTTGAGTGTTCCAAGTATGAAAGCAATATCTATGATACTTTAGGGGTAAAGTGGACCAAAACATAAATCTTAACCAAATTTTCAATTTTCTAAGTATAAAGGGCCCATAATTCCGTCCAAATGCCAGTAAGAGTTACATAACTTTGCCTGCACAGTCCCCTTATGATAGTTAATAAGTGTTGCAAGTATGAAAGCAATAGCTTTGATACTGTAGGAATAAAGTGGACCTAAACACAAAACTTAATCAAATTTTCAATTTTCTAAGTATAAAAAGGGCACATAATTCTGTCAAAATGCAAGTCAGAGTTACATTACTTTGCCTGCACAGTCCCCTTATGAAAGTTAGTAAGTGTTGCAAGTATGAAAGCAATAGCTTTGATGCTTAAGGAATAAAATGGACCTAAACACAAAACTTAACCAAAATTTTCAATTTTCTAAGTATAAAAAGGGCACATAATTCTGTCAAAATGCATGCCAGAGTTATCTAACTTTGCCTGCCCAGTCCCCTCATGTTAGTAAGTAAGTGTAACAAGTTTGAATGCAATAGCATTGATACTCACTGAGAAAAGTGGACCTAAACGCAAAACTTAACCAAAATTTTCAATTTTCTAAGTATAAAAAGGGCACATAATTCTGTCAAAATGCACGCCAGAGTTATCTAACTTTGCCTGCCCAGTCCGCTTATGATAGTAAGTAAGTGTACCAAGTTTGAATGCAATAGCATTGATACTTTCTGAGAAAAGTGGACCTAAACGCAAAACTTAACCGGCCGCCAACGCCGACGCCGACGCCAAGGTGATGACAATAGCTCATAATTTTTTTTCAAAAAATAGATGAGCTAAAAATCATGTTTTATCTAACATATAGGATAGCTTTTAGCTTAATTATATACCCATTAAGTTGCACTTAAAATATTCTAATCTACATCTATTCAAATTCCTTGTTATAACACATTACCAATAGTGACTTTCAAAAAAAAACGTTGACTCTTTTCCATGGACAATTGAATTTTTGTTTGAATACAGTAGGTTATTAAATGAACGTTACAACATGTAGGATACACTTCTGATAATAGGGTGGGATATTTCACCTGCTGTTGATGGCTGATGGCCAGTTCAGAGAACAGGGAGTTTCGTAGTGTGATAGAGTACGCCAAGAGAGCCTTCCAGGGGCAGGAGGTGGTCTGAGCAGCGAACACGACACCAAACACATCACTAGGGCAGCTCTCGTAGTTCAGTACTGGGCCTGGAATGTACAGCAAGGGTGAGGCGTATAGCAATTGTAGATGATAAAGGAAACTAAGTTGAGCTTACAACTCAGTATTTTAACAGAAAACTTACTTAATGAATAAACTGCATATAATTAATAAATCATATCATGATCAACACAATTGATTGCTAAATAACAAATAATTAACTTTTTTTCAACCTGTGAAGTCTGCACAGGAATAAGACTTTCCAGTTTAATAAAATTCTTTGTTTAAAAAAAGTATTTTCTAAACAAAAAAACAATCAACAGTCTCATCTGGAACAACACTTTGTGCACATGCATTAATCCTTTCAGTGCGGGATCCGAATTTTGAAGGCCTTTGCAAACAGGATCCAAACTGTTTGCTATTCTGATAATATTCTTTGAAAAAAATTGAAGAAAATGCTAATTTTAGAAATTCAGCAGACGACATTTTAGCAGACGACAAATTTCCCAGCATGCAAAGGGTTAAGATCATTTTCCCAGAGCAAGGCCCATATCTTACCCGTGTCCTCATCCTCTCCTGTATCAGATGCCACCATATCTGGGCCCGAGTCTTCATCAGAACTACTGGACTCCTCTGCAACACAGAAATATAAATAGGTCCTCATGGAAAGCTTCTTCAATTAATATCTGTATGAGATTTTCCCCTATAACTCGTATGACCCATAAACCAGTGAGATCCTCATAACTAACCATTAAATGTTAAAAAGTACAAAAACAATGCAACTGCTTTAATCATTAGTCATTACTAATGTACGAGTGTCTATTTAATTGGTTGCCTGAAAGAGAACCATGTTTTAATCTGAGCTCATACCTGATTCCTGGGGTTTGATTCCAATCCTGGCATACAGACCAGAGCGCATCTCCTTCCCTGCAAAGTCACTGCGCTGTCGAGTCGTGACCTGCTTTTCTGAGTCTGTTGTTGAGCTACGAAGGTCAGCGTTTGCAAGAACATATCGAAGGTGCTCTTGAAGATGATGGGAGCGGAACTTGTGTAGCATGTTGGAGAGCTGTGAAATGAAAATCATGTGCAAATAACACACAGATGGCATGTCATGGGACAAAGTGTACTGGTAATCTGAAGACATCAAATGCAAATGATTTGCATAGGCCGATCAAGGACAGACTCACTGGCTACATTAAATTTATATTAAGAAGGGATTTCCATAACATATTAAAATACAATCCTTCCAAGTGAAATAATTTGGTTTTAATAGAATAATTTTAAATGGCAACATATATATGAAGTCTAGTTTAAAGAAAAAAAACAACACAAAGTTTCACCTTTCATAAAACTGAACCCTTAGCTTTCTAGCAACTGTCTAAATAGTCACTGCAGCCTTGTTGATGAGTCAATCAAAGCACAAGCCATACCATCATCCCCCAAAATCTCTTGGCTTTGCAATAGATTTATAAAGGTTTAGAACCATTTGACCACAATTTAAACATGTAAAAGAAAATCAGAAATATTGGATTTATTTTGTTCGAATATGGATGTGTGCAAGTGCACATGCAGGTTAAAATATTTAGTTACACTCCACACAAGAAAGTGACACAGATGGAATGGACAGACCCACATGGTAGACATCCTAACAATTGGGGACATCAAATGCATGACCTTAGAGAGGTCTCCTATACCAGTAGACCCCCCACCCACGGAACTTTACGTTGTAGGTGAGTTTAAAACAATAATCTCCAAGCAGGAGATCAAATTGCTTCAAGCTATAGTTCTTATGTGATAGTGTAAATATTCAGCAGTTCCATAGGAGATTCATGTGTTCATCTCATTAACACGAAAACAACCTCTCTGTAGAAGTCTTTTACAAAGAAATCATTTACAGACACATCTTTAATGTACTAAACTACCATGGCATTCATAAATTATCTTAATGAAAGACCTTTATTGTGTAAAATAATTACAGCAGAACATCCTAAAAAGTAGAGACTTTGGGACTGTTTGAGAAAATGTAGGAAATAATAATTCAAAGGTTTAAGAAGTAGGGAAATGTACAAAGTAAGGCCCGTTTCACACCAAGATTTATCAGCTGAAAGGAGGCATGTAACATACTACCCTGGGGTCTCAATTTCCTAATGTCCATCTCACCTGCTCCTTAGGATACTGATGTAGCTGTGCAAACCAGATGAAGGGCAGCCATTGGTTGGTCTGGGCACACGTTTCCAGGAACTCTGTGGGGTAGGGCAGCTGTAGAAGCCCACAGAACATCACCGCCAGGGCCCAACGTTCAGCTGCCTCAAAACTACAGCTGGAACAGTCAGTACAATCAGCATTTTGGGCGTACCCACTGATATGCTTATATGATATTTCTTGAGAAGAGGAACGTGTTAAACGCCTGCCTAGCAGTACATGAGAGCCTGAGTAACCCTGTGTGTCTTACCTACTTATTCTAAAAATGAATGTATAAGAATAAGACATATTCTAACAACATTTTTTTCTCAAAGAAAAAAAGCCTTGAATCTGGTTTTTATTTAGTCTCTTAAACACAATATGGGAATGTAAAAATGTAGTATTTTGGATGTTTTGAGGGCATGCTAACAATCTATAGTGTTAGTCAAAATATTTGGAAATACTTAAAGCCCCCTTTCTTCCAAAAATAATCCACTATATAATAAAATGGCATCAGTTAAAATGAGGGAACACAATGTTATTTATTGGACAATTATTTTATTTGTATGAAATCGATTAATCAATGGTTATGTTCAAAAGTGTTTGTTGCAAATACATAAAGACTTACAGGTGAAGTCTATCTTTTGTAATTGATGCCAGTATGGCCGCCTCAAGAGCAAGTTTGGCTTCAGTGGCTGCACTGCTACCATGTTGTATACACCCTTGCAGAAGTTCCACTGAAATACAATTATTATTTATTTACAAAAACTTGGCCAATCTTCTTTAACATTGTATGGAATGTTAAGATTATGATAACATTTTTAAAGCAGCATTATAGCTGAGCACTGACATGTATGAGTTGTGAATTTCATTTCAGTATTGGTGTTTTGTTGCTTTCTTTCATATTTCACAATTCAAGGATTATTCTAGCAAAAAAAGTACAACTCTTAACTACAAAACTCAGTAATATGCTGAAATTTGTCACACAATTACATAACTATAATGATGACCCATAAACTGTGAATTGATGATCAGAATGACCACGGTGATCTACAGATTTACTTAATAACTTTAGGTACTTTTATTACTCTTTCAATTACAAAATAATTTTTAATTTTGAAGGCTCTGGTCTGAGTAGTTTATATCATCACATCACAATAAAACATTTTCTTTTAAGATAAACAATGAAAAAGCGACAAATATTGCATTTTAAAACGCCATCAAACAAAATAATTTGTAATGCAGACTACATTAAACACACACTTCTCAAACTATTTTTTCGAATATTGTTCATTAAATGATTTAACAATAACATTAACAGGTGTTGATAGATTGGTAATGAAAGATTCTCTTAAACTTTCCTAGCAGTTCTATTTAACATTTATATCCCTAGAACTTTATATTTACATCATAGGTTCAACATTTATTTACTCCAGACATTACTTATTGCAAACATTAACTATGATAAAGATGTTACAAGCGCGTCTTATTTCCCAGTGCAACCTAAAACAGCCTCGATTACAAAGTTTGTCACTGTAGTTACTTCACATTTCATATCATAAAGCAAGTTGTAACAATTAAAAGTTGGACACTGGAGCATGGCCATTTTTTACCCCAAGGGAATAATGTAAACAAATTTTGTAAAGAACCAAACAGACAATTGTTGTAGTTATTTTGCTATATAAGTGTATATTATAAACTATTTGATCCCCTGTATGTGGCCAGTTTTGATCCCAGGGTCATTTAACAAAACTTACTAGAGGGTCACTACCTGATGCTACAAATCAAATATGGACCTCCAACTTCCTTAAAATTGTTTCTGTCTAGAGTCTTTAATAGAAAAAATAATCATGATACACAAATTCTAAGTTGAGAAAAGGCATACCTTTCATCTTTTGTAATGAAGATTGATTTAATAGCTGATACACAATTTCATATTATAAGTAACAATGCAAGCAATTTTGAATTTTATACATTGAAAAGTGTGAGTTAGGGCAAATTTTTGTTGTATATGGAAAAAGACAGACAGAAGGACAGACAGATGTCCTTGGTAATAACCCCCGCCAACAACAGAAGTTCCAGGATTGAGAATACTCAACATCTTTCACATGAGAGCAGTAATTGGTTGTTCCCAGGAAACAAGTTTTATTGTCCTTACCAACTTCTTGCTCATTCTTTTTCAGCTGTTCCCGTCGTTTCTCCAAAGTCCCAGTAACAGCATTGTGTCTGTAGGCTAATATATCGTTGCCTGCTTGTATGTACGTCCTAAGCAACAGGCTGTCATGCCCCAGCAACTCTTGGAATGCAACACATGCCGTGGCCACCTGGGCGTTGTGGAAATGTCGTAAGCCAATCCACAGTGATGTACCAATTGCTATCGCCAATCTAAAGCAAACAAACAGAATGCCAGTGCTAAAGTAAATCAATATGTAAATGCATGTATGAAAAACAAATGAAACAAGACTATTGGCAAGCAATAAAAGTCCCCTACCGGCTCCACCATTGTCAGAAATTTCACCATTGTCAGAATATTTTTTTGTTTGTTTCCATAGCAACCACAACTTTTTACGTAAGAACAAAATGAAATGACGTGCATAATGTCCATATTGCCATCTATCAATGTTCCAAGTTTCATGAAAAAATATTAAGAACTTTTGAAGTTATCACAGGATCCAGAAAAAAACACCATTTTCAGCAGTATTTCTAGTCTATTTGTTGCCAAAGCAACCACAATTTTTGACGTAAGAACAAAATGAAATGACGTGCATTATGTCTATATTGCCATCTATCCATGTTGCAAGTTTCATGAAAAAATATTAAGAACTTTAAAAGTTATCGCAGGATCCAGAAAAAAACAACATTTTCAGCACTATTTCTAGTCTATTTGTTGCCATAGCAACCACAATTTTTGACGTAAGAACACATTGAAATGACATGCATAATTTCCATATTGCCATCTATCCATGTTCCAAGTTTCATGAAAAATATTAAGAACTTTTAAAGTTATCGCAGGATCCAGAAAAAAAACACCATTTTCAGCACTATTTCTAGTCTATTTGTTGCCATAGCAACCACAATTTTTGACGTAGGAACAAAATGAATGATGTGCATAATGTCCTTATTGCCATCTATCCATTATGCAAATTTCATGAAAAAATATTAAGAACTTTTAAAGTAATCGCAGGATCCAGAAAAAAAACATTTTCAGCACTATTTCTAGTCTATTTGTTGCCATAGCAACCACAATTTTTGACAAAGGAACAAAATGACATAACGTGCATAATGTCCATATTGCCATCTATCCATGTTGCAAGTTTCATGAAAAAATATTAAGAACTTTTAAAGTTATCGCAGGATCCAGAAAAAAAACACCATTTTCAGCACTATTTCTAGTCTATTTGTTGCTATAGCAACCATAATTTTTGACGTTGGAACAAAATGAAATGACGTGCATAATGTCCATATTGCCATCTATCCATGTTCCAAGTTTCATGAAAAAAAGTTCAGAACTTTTAGAGTTATTGCAGGACCCAGAAAAACACACCATTTTCAGCACTATTTCTAGTCTATTTGCTGCCATAGCAACAACAATTTTTGATGTAGGAACAAAATGAAATGACGTTCATAATGTCCATATTGCCATCTATCCATATTCCAAGTTTCATGAAAAAATATATGGAACTTATAGAGTTATTGCAGGATCCAGAAAAAAACACCATTTTCAGCAGTATTTCTAGTCTATTTGTTGCCATAGCAACCACAATTTTTGACGCATACTTTTTTCCTCAGCTTAATCTATTTATATGTCATAAAAAAGATATAATTTGAAAAGATATTCACCTATTAAATACTGACAGACCAAAAGATGAATCCTGCATGGATAAAGGGACAGGGAGCTAGCACCAATGTTTCACCCAAAACATATTCCCTAGCATATAACTTGTATAGTATTAAGCAAATAAACTGCATACCGTATACAATTTACTATTCACTCATGTCTCACCTTTTGTTGGAGATAGCTGGTCCCCCATTTTTGAACTCTTCAGCCAAGAAGGTGACAAAAGCAAAGGACGGTCTCCCTTGTTTGAGGTAGTAGTTGTACCGTAGCTGCTCCTCATAGCCATGACTGGCCACTAGGGCTGATAGGGAGAAATATGGCATCTCCTTGGACGCATCTGCACGTAAAACAGGAAATTGGCTCTTTTTTTAACATTTCTTTTGTCAAGTTTTTACTAGAAAAACATGTTTAGGGTTCATATTTCATACCATGAAGAATTTAGTTAATGTCTTCTTAATATATAATTCAAACAGTATGTATTAAAAATATAATTTAACATTTAGAGTAAATCTCTTATATATTTTCTTAGTTCATATGATAAGTGAGTAAACGGATTCCTCTTTAAATATTGTCTTTTGTTTTTGCATTATAAATTCCAACTTTTTCTGACTCATTACATAGCCATTATAAAGTAATATTCCTAGTTGCTAAATATTTTATTTTCTTCAAAACAAACCCTCAAAAAACTCCCAGTTGATGGTTTGACAACCAGATGTTTGTAATTCTGAGTATTGCAGTGCAGAAATCAAGAATATTTTAAGTTGTCATAACCATTTTACTTATTTGTTTTTCTTTCAGCATTTCATATTTTATTTGATTCAATAATACTATTTTAATGCAATTAATAAAAGAATGTTGTATTACAAAAATGAAGAAAAACATACTAGATCTAAACAAGAGATGTGTTTGTCAGAAACACAATGCCCCCTAATGCACCGCTTTGAAGCCATATATTTGACCTTTGACTTTGAAGGATGACCTTGACCTTGACCTTTCACCACTAAAAATGTGCAACTTCATGAGATACACATGCATGCCAAATATCAAGTTGCTATCTTCAATAATCAAAAGTTATGACCAAGGTTAAAGTTTTGGGACAGAATGACAGACAGACAGGCCAAAAACAATATACCCCCGATCATTCGATCCGGGGGCATACAAATTCATGCAATACAAACTCACCCTCCCCTCGGCAGTTATTAGTTGTCTGCCATCCAAACAATTTGCTGGGATCAAAAGGGGCGTTCCCCTGAAGCAACTCATACACAGTGACATCACTCGAGGGGCTGCTTCCCCCACGGGCAGGGAAAAGGGACACGTGAAGTTTAGGGTATGACTTAATCAGTCGCTCAACAGTCTCTGAAGACAGGCCGTCAAATGCTTCCAACTGCTGCGTTATGAATGTCACCTATAAATATGAAATTAATAATTATCACTAATTGCTGTCTTCAAATAAAAAAATGATTGCTTATGTGTGCCTGAATACTTATCTTAAAATTGGAAAGAAAGTTATTTACATGAACTAATAGTTATTTAATTTTACAACACCCAAATCATGGCTATACATTTTCTATAGACAATAAGGTCCAAATGTCACATTTATAGTATTTGTGTTATATTTGACCTGGAGATCTTCTTTTAACCCCATTTGACCCAAACTTAAACGAGACATAGAAAACAGAATGAAGTGCATAATATGTGCATTAAATGCAGATTCATATCTGCTTTGATTTATGCACTTTGATGCATATTCAATACACTTTTCATGCAGGGTTAAAGTGTTCCATCTGAAAATCCAAACAATACCTGCTGCAGTTTATGTGGTGAATACATGAGGGTTGCAAGGGCAGCCAGTGGATGATCTCCCTTGAGTAACTCTCCCACGCTGGAGGTATCCTCACCCCAGATGGAGGATGCATTAATCAGGCTGCTTTCATACATGGTTTTACGAACTGCAATACAAATAAACATCTGTCATTTGAGACTTAACCATTTTTAGTGCAATGCAAACGAAAATAAGAACGCAACTAATTTGGTGGTAAAAACTGGAAAGCAACATAACTAGATGCATGTCAGCAATATAACAAGCCTATTGTCAAGAACCTCATTTTTAATTATTTAAAAAAAAACTATAATTGTGACCTTGAACCCCGAGCTATGGAGACAATTCTCACATGCGACATGCTGTCTCCACATGGTGACAATTTGTGGCAAGTTATTAAACATTGTTTGATGAATGATAGAGTTACAGCTGCAAAATTTTGCCTCTCTCACCGTGACCTTTGAGCTTGGGACAGCAGAATTTAATCATGCAATACATTTTCCTCATGGTAAACTTTTGTAGCAATTTATTTTAAAATTGCATCACAAATGATGAACAAAAAGTCTGGAAAAGATATATTTTTTATCTTTTATTTCAAACTTTGACCTTGGATCTTTTTGGGAGATAGGTCTGAAATGCAACATGCTGTTTAAAATTCTAATAACAAAAATACTATTATTTAACTATCAAGAACAAACATTTTATCTATTTTAATTAAGTGTTTATTTCTCTTGTTTGAATATAATATGTTCACTCTTTTTATATAATATGACAATTTCTTCGCAAATCGTTGATGTACCAATTTTAGTAAGCCCTTTTTGTTCCAACTGTGGCTGTTTGCAATTGTGATTCCATAGAATGCATCCATGCTTCGTGTAATATTACATGTAAGCTACTAATACTGTTGTGCTTACCCTGGCCCTCTGCAGTTGTAATCCCGTAGAATGCTAGAAACAGTGGAAGCCAAGAAGCACTCTTGTTCTCACACACTTCATAGAGGAAATCTAACTGCAAACTAAAAATTACCATCATCAAAGAACAGATTACGATATGGTGCAGATGAAATTCACTATCTTTAAGTCACCAGAATGTATAAATGACCTTGAGACATCAGAGGTCGGACGCATCCAAATATGGATTTTTTTATAAGAGTCCCAATATTACATATACCATAAAAAAAAAAAAAAAAAAAGTAATATAACTCTTAAATGGATATTAAATGGATATAACAATTTAAAATTCTATAGTTAACAGCTCTATTTAAAAACATCTGTAAGTCATACCATTCATTCAGACTTTAAGGACTGGATTTTGGAAAAAATATACCTTTTGCAATTGGGAATATTACCAAAAAACTGCTATAAAATCAGTCATAAAAGCTCTCTGTTGCCCTCAAAATGAAAAGTATGTTCCTCTTCTCCCAAGTAATCATGATACCAATTTGCATGTTGTAGATCAAAGAATTTCTAGATATCACATCAGAACACATTTTCTACTGACCCACAGACATACCAAGCAATGAACAGATGCAAAGCAATATATCCCTGCTTATTGAAAGAGGTGCATAATTTTCAGTTTATAGAGAGTCAAATAATCAAATACCTGTGCAAAGAACAGTAATTCCATAGAAAGTAGTGCAGGTTTCTCTCAATACAGTGGATGACAATGGCAACATGAAATTCTTGGATTTTCTTGGGATCACACCGAGCCAGTGGGTGGGGCACTTGCAATGGTCCACCCAGCTTGTTTATCTCCTGCAGCATGATAGGGAAGCTACTCCATGCTTCAGTGGTGAATATTCCATGTCTGAAATATAGCATCATGAAAATTTACCTACATATCAGTGACTAGGGCATACATCACCCACATGTACCGTACTTGTATTTTAATATGGTGCAACTTGATTGGTTGTGTCTATGCAGACTTGCACACACAAACACACACCAATGGAACTAACAAAATGTCAGATTATAAATTCATAAGAAACAAATGTTGCTAGTAGAATCCTTGACATTCAACCAAGAAGCATAGTGTACTTGGGAAACATGCATTTTTATAATGGACACAAAGATACACAGACATACTATACAAACATATGTAATATATACAGTTCAACTCAGGGCCAATAAATTTGTATATTTTATTTATATTGGTTAGAATCCGCTCCAGGCCACCATGGCAAATAAGTCAGGTTATGAACAGTAGACCATGTGTTTTTTGAAAAGGAAAAAGCCACAAAAAGTTGGAATTACCTTGCAAATGCATGTCTTATAGTGTCTCTCAATGCCATTGTACACAATTCAGTGTTGTTGACAAAGTCTTTAGTGAGCGGCTGTAGGTGTGAAACAGGCCACTTGGCTTCTATAGTTGCATTTTGGTGTCCATGGTTACCTTGGTCTGTGTAAGACTGCTTTTGTTTGCCTTGAAAACTATTCTGTATCCAGGCAACAATGACATCCACCATATTCCTTGACAACAGATACTGCCAGACAATGTGCGGGCCAAAGGAGTCCAATTGTGAACCTAAAATAAAATTAATTGTTCTGCAAGTCTGTATATCACCTTCACAAGTATTAACTTATACATCCAAATATCTGAGAATTTAAGACTGATATTTGAATAATTTTCTATATTCACAAAAAAATTGTCCATCATTTTTTATCATAAAAAAAGTACAAAGACTGAAACAAAATGTATAAAATCATCTCAAATATGACACTGTTATATATTCCCCTAACTGGCTTATCCTTAAAATAGCAGAGCAAAAGTGGATTTGATGTCTGCTTAGTGATAGGAAGGTTCTAAACTTGATCCCGATAAACTGTAAAAACGTTCTAAAGATCTCCCCCAAAAACACCAAGTTTTAAATACAAAAGAGACATGAGAATGACTATTTTTGTTGCAAGGCTATCGATGCAATTAAGGTAAAATAGGCTTCGACTAAAACTAACTAGGACAAACTAAACGGAAGATCTTAATTCCATTTTATGAGATTCATGAAACCTCTGACCTGGTCTATGAAGTAGAACATCTAGCTTGATAGCCTCCCTTGTCGCTGGTTCCCAGTGCTGGGTCCAGGCCAGAAGCACCTCATTGTATGGAGCCGGTTCCCCTTTCTCTTCCAAGACTTCCTTACTTAGGTTCTCACAAGTGCTCACAAAGTCAAAGCGACCATCCTGCTGAATGAGGGCCTTTAGCCTGTGTGTCTCACGGGTTTCACTAAATGGAAAGGCAATTGAGCTACATGGCCATGCTAAGAAATCAGTTTTTCAACGTTTGTGTAATTAATTTACTTTAATTAAATAAGTGAGTGCAATGCCCAGCTAGGTCTGCAGCTAAGCTACCTTGAGACAAATTACAATAAAATATCTACATCCAATCTCGAGAAATTTAAAACATCTTGTTTTTGTTTTAATCAATTTGAACTTAACCCAATCGCTCAAAATGGGATTTTTAAGTTATGTCTGCAAGTAAGCTACCCACACACAAAGTGTCAGTGCACTTACTCCAGTCAAACTCAAGATAGTGAGTAGATATCAGTTTTTACTTTAAGTAACAGTAAACTTGACCTTGACTGGGCTGAAAACAATCACAAGCTGGATCTGTATGTAAGATACCAACACATAAAATTTCTTCACAATACCTCCATCTAAAGTTAAGAACATAAGCCAAGAAGAAAAAAAACATTTCTCTTTATTTATTAACAGTGATTTTGACGAACAGATATGTTCTTAATGCAATCACATGTTAGGCCTGCATGTAAGATTTCTACACAGAAACTTTAAACGTTCTACAGCCGTATTAATTTATTGGGCAGATACAGGTTTCTAGTTTTTGTCAAAGTTACCTCGCCCTGACAGGCCTTATGCTAGGTATAAATGCAAGCTAGCTATATCCAAATTTACTAACAGCTTTTGTCAGAAACGTTTAAAAATTTCAGCAATAGAAACCCATCATGCCAAAAAATGCTCATAATGATCAACAAAAAATAATCTACTCAGCAGTCTCTGCAATATGTCTCCAAACAGTGAACTTTTGTGTTGACTCATTTTAAAATTGCATGATGAATAAAGACGTTATAGTCCAGACAAGTTTTTTATTACCTTTATTTTACCTTTCACTTCTTTTGACCTTTTACTTGTGTGATCTTGACACACATGACATAGGTAAGAACACAAAATGATGTCATTTGTGCAAAGTAATTCTAAAGCTGTCTGATAACTGACGAAATTTCAGTCAAGACAAGCTGAATCATGCTTAAGTTTGAACTTTGACTACTAAGTTTGACTTTGACCTTTGAACTATCCACACAGATATTTGCGTATAAAATACAGTCTACAAATGTTAATTGTTTGAGTTACAATTCAGACAAGCTCAGTACCAGGCCAAAATTAGATAATACAGCTGTGGACATTTTGTTGTGCATCAAACGCTGTCTCCACACTCTGAACATTTTTAGTAAATTATTTAATTATCTGATACATGATTAAATTACAGTAACAAGATCTGACACATGTTCTGTCAAACAACAAACCAACATCGTGTTTGCAATATTGACAAGTCCACAAGTAAGCTGGACAAAAATCAAAGATTGATCAATTTAAAATAAATGCTTACCATAAACTATGCCATACTTATTTGACATTTTTACTTGGTCTAAAAATTGCAAAACAAGAAAAATATTCAAATTATTTACCAGTCTTTGATATGTTTATGAAGAGCTTTCTGCTCTTCGAAGTTCCTACAAGGGTAGAGCTGGTTTAAGTCCTTTAGGAAGTTAACCATTGAGATCTGCTCTTCATTGAGTTGTCCCCCTTTCATGAGCTCTTCAGTAATAAAGATGCAAACAGGCATATCCAGTGTTTGCAAGGCCATCTCCCATAACTGCTTTGTTACATTCATTCCCTGTGAATAAATCACAAGATTAGCCCTAAACTATGGGGTATGGTACCTGTAATTTTGAGTTTGTTTCTTTAAAGAATGAAGAAATTATTATCTCTTTATATAATCCTATTTTTTTAGATATTCTAAATAATATGTGTGTAAAATACTATTAGTGTTTATAAGTATATCATTATTTTATTTTGTTATATATAGAACAATTTTGATGGCTTTAGTAAAATATTTATTTAAATTCCCAAATATTATAGAAAGTTATTGTTCACATATAGAGTATATGTGAGTGTGCATGAAACTTATGTTACAGTTCGAGTGCGATTATTTTTATGGCTTAGTCATTTGATAGTTTTTTGTCAAACATCTTTGAAAGTTCATTGTGTATACTGTTTTTTTCCAGACAAAAGCAACAATATAAAACACTTAACATTGCATAAAAGATATACAGGTGTAAATTTACTCCCTAAAATGTTGATGGGTTGAGGACAACTTCCCAAAACTGAATAGAATCATACTCATAAATTAATTTAGATATTACATATAATCAAAATTATCTTAATTGTGAATTTTCATTTCAAGAAAATTAACCAATCTGATGTACATTTAAAAAATCTAACAAGCAAGAGAACATGATTATAAACAGAAATACCAGTTTAGAAATAAGTTCCTTGGCTTTGTCAATCCTCTGGTGCTTGATATAATTAAGGGCCAGGGCAATGCCAGTTGAGCAGATATCCGAGAAGTCTGCCCTTTTGGACTGTTCACTTTGAAGAAGATACTGTTGCAGATACGGAATTTTGTTCTTCATTATGCCGTCTTCAATCACCATCTGAATAAATTCAATCACAGTCTCGTTAGAAAGTTGAATTATTTACTTCAATTCAAACATAATGTTTGGTACTTTTATATAACAAACACATACTCAACAACCATTGTTTTTACGCATATGAATTAGATATATTCTATTGTAGATAAAAGACAAGGGCCATATTTTTTTTAACTGGTCACAGCTAACAAAGTCCTTCCTTCGATCATCAACAGATTAAGCTTCTTTCAGCTATAAAGGTTTGAGCATAATCCAACCAGCAAATAAAGAGGAGTTAAGCAAAATCTCTCTACCTCTGTATCCATTCTGTTCCATAATTGAAACTGTGACATGATCTCCTCAGATACCTCTTCACCATCCTCTACGTCATGACCTAGAGCATTCCCATTTATGACCTCGTCCCCTCTTGAAAGGACAGGTACACTTGTAGTAGTAGAATTGCTGGCGATTGACATGCTTTCAGACTGACCTGCCGATCTTGAACTTTCCTCCATTGCTCGCATACAGTTACGAAAACTGTCGATGTGTTCAACTACTTTATCTGAAGAAAAATTAAACCGTTATAACAAACAATTAATCTATCATGTTTTTATATGAAGGTGATGGCAATGATGATAAACAATTTATGTACAATTCAAATTGCAGAAGGAATTATTAAGCTTTCTCATTGTCTAAATATAAAGAAGTTTTTTAACTGTTTTGAAACTCTGATTCTGCCAACATCTATTGAATTTCAGTTAACAATCTAAAAAGAAGAATGCACTTTTTTTCTGAATAGACGTTGCTTTTTTCAGAAAAACAAGATTCTTCTAGTGGACATGGTTCGGCCCTAGACATTGGATGCCATGGAATCCCTTTCAATTACTGGTATATGTACATCAACTCTGTAAGGCAAATTATCCAGAATTCTTCTTATATTGTATTTGATATGATGATAAGTGCATGAGATATGTTAAATTTCATAAACCACATTTTTCGCTGACACAAACAAATAAAATATAACATGTGTTTCTTGGTACATTATTATGAGTTACAACATTTGTGGGTTTAAGTTTCAAGAGGATACACAAATATATTTTATATTTGACCCTGTAGTGTCATATGAACACAGCAAATGCATAAATTATATGTTAAACACTTGAAAAAAACATCTTCAATGGAACAATTGGTACAATTTTACTTGTATTTGTTTACACTTATGTCAGTCTCATTTAAAGCTTATCTATCAAAACACCCAAGATTAAATATACCTGTGGCCTGCCGTATATCTCTCTGCATTTCCTCACTGTCAGCGTGTTCCAAGACAGATATACCATCCAACAGCAGGCTGTATAAAAACTCCATGGTTACATCTAGTACCTGTATGGTTTGAACAAATAATAACCCTTACAATGCGGGAACCAAATTTTTAAGGCCTTTGCAAACAGTTTGGATCCAGATGAGACGCCACAGAACGTGGCGTCTCATCAGGATCCAAACTGTTTGCTATTCTGATAGTATTCTTTGAAAAAAATCGAAGAAAATGCGAATTTTATAAATTCAGCAGATGACATTTTAGCAGACGACAAATTTCCCAGCATTCAAAGGGATAAAGAGATTGTGAGCAGTAATGCTGAGGAAGCTGTTAACTCGATTTGGCTGCACAAAACATGCTAGGGCTGAAGCTAGCTATCAACACACAATTTCATGTTATGCAATACTGATCACTAATGTGGCCCCAGCTGACGATTTTAGTAGCTTAGCATGCAGTTCTGGCAAAATATTCCTAACACAAACAGTTTGTGAGTGTTTGAGGTAACTGATACAAGGGTGTCTGTGCATGCACTGGCTTATATTTTGGTGACTGTTGAACGGTTGACTGATATAATTTGCAAACATAAACCTGGCACTCATGAATTCTGAAAGCCTAAATTAAGTGTTCACATTTTTTCCTGTAATCATTCTTGGTTAAGTTTGTCCATCTGTTTAAAAAGTTAAAAAAAAATCATAAGGCCGCAAAAAGTTGACCAGATATTTTTTCTGTTTTTCCGCACTTAAATAAACATATACATGTATTTATTATGCCCCCCTTCAAAGAAGAGGGGGTATACTGTTTTGCACATGTCTGTCGGTCCGTCCACCAGATGGTTTCCGGATGATAACTCAAGAACGCTTAGGCCTAGGATCATGAAACTTCATAGGTACATTGATCATGACTGGCAGATGACCCCTATTGATTTTCAGGTCACTAGGTCAAAGGTCAAGGTCACAGTGACTGGAAATAGTAAAATAGTTTCCGGATGATAACTCAAGAATGCTTAGGCCTAGGATCATGTAACTTCATAGGTACATTGATCATGACTGACAGATGACCCCTATTGATTTTCAGGTCATTAGGTCAAAGGTCAAGGTCACAGTGACTAGAAATAGTAAAATGGTTTCCGGATGATAACTCAAGAATGCTTGCGCCCTAGGATCATGAAACTTCATAGGTACATTGATCATGACTGGCAGATGACCCTTATTGATTTTCAGGTCACTAGGTCAAAGGTCAAGGTCACAGTGACTTAAAACAGTAAAATGGTTTCCGGGTAATAACTCAAGAATGCGTACGCCTAGTATCATGAAACTTCATAGGAAAATTGATCATGACTGGCAGATGACCCCTATTGATTTTCAGGTCACTAGGTCAAAGGTCAAGGTCACAGTGACTCGAAACAGTAAAATGGTTTCCGAGATGATTACTCAAGAATGCTTATGCCTAGGATCATGAAACTTCATAGGTACATTGATCATGACTGGCAGATGACCCCTATTGATTTTCAGGTCAAAGGTCAAGGTCACAGTGACAAAAAACGTATTCACACAATGGCTGCCACTACAACTGACAGCCCATATGGGGGGCTTGCATGTTTTACAAACAGCCCTTGTTTTGTATTCAGTCTGCACAGTACATAGCATTAGATTCTTTTGAAAAAGAAGAGTAATTTTTCTAATAGTTTTGTTAAGCCTACATATTTCAAGACAAAGACTGTAAAACTAAATAGAACAAAAGGGCAACTGAATTCATTTGGCAGACATGTTCCACAGTTATGTACACAAAAACTTTTATTAGTCCGCACCTTAAGCTTGCCTCTGATTATATCTTAAACTTGAATATAAAAAAAATCTTGTGAGCCCACTTTCTCCAAAGTTTGTAGGATAAATTCCATTACAAGTGATAAATGTGTGAGGCCTAACAGTATTTTTTGCGAAGTATACTGATTTATTTAATTCTGATCAAGTGCAGACACGTGAATAACCATCAAGGAAAGTTGAAAGAGAATACAGTGTTGCTCATTTCAGAGCATTTGTGTGATATTTTTGGCCATGAAAAGTCTATTTAAATATATTGAATATACGGGTCCCGCACCTGTTTCCCAAATATTTGCGAGTGTTTATCCCCCATGGTCGACCTTGCCGACTGTAGCAGGACATGTAAAGCTGGTTCTAACTGGATCAGGGAGTCCATGTGACCAAACTGAAGGGCTTCATGTGGGGAATTTCCTGCGATGGAATTGTTACTGGAAAAGTCTGAAAAAATTAGGAAAATAGCATATAGAAACATCTGTGTCATCTAGAGGTAATAATTTCAACAATATTTAAAATTATTTTCACTATACATGTAAGAAGCATTTATGCTCAAGAAAAAACAAAAGTAAATATTGTTTCACCTTGCTGTGACACTATAAGTCAAATGACTGTGTACTTCTCCACAAATTCATAAGAACAATTTTCAACACATTAGATTCGTCTGATTTGTTAGATGTTGCAGAGAAGTCTTGCTATAAGGTATCATTATGTTTGAAATATAATTACAATCACAATAACTCCAGTCATTCTTAAGTTTTTAAGCAGAAATGATGAATTTGATAAACCCAATTTCTATACAATCAAAAGTGAAGTCTAAATATAAGGTATACATGTATAATGTTTCCTTACTATAACTCACTTCATTTTTTAGAGTATTAAACTGAGTGGACAATCTTTTTTCTATTCACAAGTTTACCCTATTCACACTTATTTTATTAAATTATTTGTTCCTTATTAATATAGACTGTCAAGCACAAGTTGATGCTGTCCAAATCTAACCAAGGGCAATAATGCATAGAAATGGCTTTTGTTTATTTCACATCTGAAATCTATCTACCAATAAAGTTTCAAATTAATGTTTGTTATAGTCATAGGTATGCTTCAGGCAAAAACAAAGGCTAATAAATTACTGACGGGCAATAACTCTTATAAGAAATGTGGAGTAACAATTCCCATGTAATGCACTTTTTCTAAAGATCTATACTCCTATGAAGGGAATAGCAGAAAAACTTGTAAAGCTATGAAATAAACAAGAGATGTGTTTGTCAGAAACACAATGCCCCCTACCTCGCCACTTTGAAGCCATATATTTAACCTTTGACCTTGAAGGACTACCTTGGCAATTTCACAACTCAAAATGTGCAGCTCCATGAGATACACATGCATGCCAAATATCAAGTTGCTATCTTCAATATTGCATAAAATTATGGACAATGGTAAAGTTTGTGGACGGACAGACTGACTGACAGACAGACGGACGGACTGATGGACAGTTCAACTGCTATATGCCACCCTACCGGGGGCATAAAAAAGGAAGATGGACTGCCCAAGCCAGGTCAATAACTTTAGGGCACCTGTAATTAATTTTAATTAAGATTCTGTAAGAGGAAGTTTCCAGCAACCAAGACCCTTGCAACATTTATAAACAATACAATGACTTGTACATTTCTGTTTGCTGTCCAGGAAGTATGTGACGGTATCCAGCTGCCTATGTTTGAGGGCCATCTCCAGGGTGTGCATGGGTAGGGAGCAGCGGCCCCAGGCATTCAACTGGCACACGGCATCAGCCAATGCTGCCCCACCGTAGGTCATCAGCTGGAATAAGCAAAAACATATGCACTCAGGCAATGCAAATTTAATTCTACGTTTACAATTGTCTTGTTTTTTCAATACCTACCAATCAGGCTGAATAAATCAAACAAGTAAAAAAATATCTTACACAAATTATGAATGCCACCAACACAAGCATAAGGAAATAAAATATAATAAACATACACTCATGTTTATGATTGCAAATTGTTGCAACTGTTGTTTTTCTTTCTTACGAAAAACCTACCAGCCTAAGAAAGGATGGTTAACATAACAATAACACAACATATGGCCTTAAATCAATGTCAAATAAATCATTGTGAATACAATTCAGTTTAGGCAATTTCAGGATTTTAGAAATCTTTATAATAACAAAGAGTAGACAAATACAATTGAAGATTCAGTAGATGTTAGAAACCATGTTTGTAAATGAAACATGTAAATGTAAGCTAAGCAGCTAGAAACACTTCAAATTATTAAATTATTTAATTTTTAGATACAGTGATATCTTCTTATATGATATCATCTTACATGTATGACGCACACATTGAAAAACCTTTAAAACAAATAATACACAAATAAAACAAACATATAAATATATTATTGTCTTACCTCACTGACAAACTGTTCTTGGTTCATTGCAGCATCCATGAACACAGTGGAGATGTGAGACTGGGTCAGAACCAGATGTGGAACATTTGGTTGTCTTGACAACACTGCCAGTTCATGCGGCTGAAGTCTTTCATAAAAAATATTTATCAATTGCACCCAATCAACATATTATCTGTCATGTGTATTTTAACTATTTGATCTACTGCACTCATAATTTAAATAAGATAAGGGGCCATATTGCCGTGCTCTAGCTAAGGCTATGGAAGGGCACCTTATACTGCTGCCTCATGGGCCCATCATTCTCCCTCGAACCCCTGTCATGCACTTTTGTGTAACTTATCACATTATTATATGGCAAATTGACTGACCATCCGTCAATGAATGTATGAGTAGTTGTTTACTTCAGAAACATATGGGTATTGTACTAAAAATTCAAAATTAATATTCCTTAAAGTACATTTTTGAATTTCTTATGTATATCAATGGCATAGTGCTTTACTTTAAGGATGTTTGGAGGATTAAAGAAATGGCTATATATAGAATGGTTTAGAAAATTGCTCATGTTACATGTAGCTTAAATTATGATACTTTGTTATATATTCCCTGGAGTCTCCACAATATTATGAAGTTTTTCAAATAAGAACCTGGAATTGGTATTACAAATATAAAATTCCTTTTCAAAGAAAAGCCCAAGTAAGAAAAATAAATTTCTTTCTTACCTGACATGTGTCCATTTGTGTTCTGTATCCAAAGAACAACAGCAAATGCAATGTACATCATTATATGCAAACACAATTGACAGTGTTTTCTCAGTAAGATTCATATCTTCTGCACTATATCCTCTCACTAAAGACGGAGCTTCAAGAAAGGTCAACCACCTTTTTCCTGCAACTAGGTCATGATCTTTGTTTACCTCTGACTTAAATCCAGATGTTTTCAACATTTTTACTGTTTTATTTCTTTCACCATGCTTTCCTCGAAATGTTTTTCTTGTGGTTGCTTTAATTTCTTTTGTATCAAATTTGGTGTGAAGGTTTTGAAGCTTATTCATCCAAGGTAAATCTCCATAATGCGAGGTTTGCATGAAAGAGGTTTGCCTCTGTCCTGAATGGATTGTTGATGTCTTACTCTTTTGGTTATAGAGTGGAGGGAAGTGTGTGCAGAAGGAATGTAGATCTAGAAGAATCACATCACTATTTTGTAGAACAAATGCAACTTGATTACACTGCTGTGAAATGCACCAAGTTTGTATGGAGATGAAATCAAACTCTAACTGTGACAGGTCAACTGTAAAGCTGTCTGCCTCATCTTTCAAGCTGCGACAAACTTGTAAAGCCATTAAGGATATACAGAAGATAAATAGTAAAGTTACAATTCACTACACCTTCTACAGAATAATTGCTGTTTTAAAAACCTGAACCTAAAATTATATTAAATTATTAAGCATTTACAACTGTTTAACCAACTAAAACAGAACATTCACATCAAACAAGACTTTGATTATTCTTTGTTAAGTATACATCAAAGGATGCCTCGGGTAAACAGTTTTGAAACATTTCATTCAAATACATGTACAACACATTTTAATACAAGAGTTCCGCGGTCGGAGATGACCGCATTGAAGCCGGATTTTTGATTTAAATGACAGGAAAGTACCTTTCGTGTTTTTGTCAATGCAATACTTAAATTACTGAAATATTGTTCAAAGGTCAAAATGAAATGTAAGTACTTTTCAAGGCATGAGCAAACCTTGTGTTATGTTTTGAATGCATGCATATACATGAGAATGAATGACCTTGAAATGACCAGTGGTCATCTAAGTGTGCTTGCAAACCTTCATGTCAAGTTTGAAGACTCTATGTCCAAGCATACCAAAGTTATAACAATTTTAACATTTTAACATTTAAGGTCACAGTGACCTTGACCTTCAAATGAATGACATTGAAATGACCAGTGGTCATCTTCTAGTACTGGCCAATCTTTATTTCAAGTTTGAAGACTCTAGGTACAAGCATACCAAAGTTATAACATGAAATAAGAACTTTAACATTTTTACATTCAAGGTCACAGTGACCTTGACCTTCAAATGAATGACCTTGAAATGTCCAGTGGTTACTTACTAGTTCTGGCCAACCTTCATGTCAAGTTTCAAGACTCTAGGTCCAAGCATACCAAAGTTATAACAACTTTAACATTTTTACATTCAAGGTCACAGTGACCTTGACCTTCAAATGAATGACCTTGAAATGTCCAGTGGTTACTTACTAGTTCTGGCCAACCTTCATGTCAAGTTTCAAGACTCTAGGTCCAAGCATACCAAAGTTATAACAACTTTAACATTTTTATATTGAAGGTCACAGTGACCTTCACCTTCAAATGAATGACCTTGAAATGACCAGTGGTCATCTGTTAATCCTGGCCAACCTTCATGTCAAGTTTGAAGACTCTAGGTCCAAGCATACCAAAGTTATACCATGAAATAAGAACTTTAACATTTTTACATTCAAGGTCACAGTGACCTTGACCTTCAAATGAATGACCTTGAAATGACCAGTGGTTACTAACTAGTTATGGCCAACCTTCATGTCAAGTTTCAAGACTCTAGGTCCAAGCATACCAAAGTTATAAGAACTTTAACATTTTTTATATTGAAGGTCACAGTGACCTTGACCTTCAAATGAATGACCTTGAAATGACCAGTGGTCATCTGTTAATCCTGGCCAACCTTCATGTCAAGTTTGAAGACTCTAGGTCCAAGCATACCAAAGTTATACCATGAAATAAGAACTTTAACATTTTCGAGCACGCCGCCACCCCGCCCGCCCGCCCGCCCGCCCCCCCGCCCGCCCGACAACATCAATCTATAAGCCGAGATTTTTTCGAAAAAAATCCGGCTAATAAATATCAAGAGCCCTTAATTTCACACATTAAAGGATACAAATTGATTTGGCTGTGGAGTCTAGGATGAAAACCTTGTCAGTTACAATACGCAATGATTCTGCACCAATTGGTGGAAGAGCCATAGACCACACCCCATGGAACACATTATCTCGCTTCACCAACTGGATCAGGTGGGTGTTGTTAACCACCAGTAGCAAACTGTTCCCTGTGAAGTGAACAACTGTTACTGTTTGTAGTTTAGTGTCATTCAGTGTTTCTGAAACATACAAATGACTGGAATGTGTTGATATGTTATCTAATCAAATAATGTATACATATTGTAAAGTGCTATGCAATTTCAATTACAACTGCTATTGATATATTATAAAATTCTATTTAAAGATATAAAATCATGCTATGTGACAGTCACATGGAAAAAAAAATCTAAAAAATCTGTTAATAACTCATTTGTCTATATAGCTGGAGGAGGCAATTTTTTATTGCAGAAAAAATTATAATTATTTTACCATGCAATTATCATGAAAGAATAATGAAAGTCTTTATATATGAAGCTGCTTTGGATTCAAGTAAAACAGATGAATCGCTTTAACTTTGCTCTGGCTTTTTCCTGGGACATTATTAACTGAGGCAGTTTCAATCTCAACATTGTAGCAATTCAACCTTGATCCACTGCCAAAACAAAGCAAAGTTTATATTCCAGCAGTTGGTACCGATCTTAATCATACGAATGACAACCAGATTACGGTCATTTTGCAATTTCTAAGCTTTATTAAAAAAGGGCAATTCTAGGTATTTTATAAAAAGCCTCACACTATTTGTTTATTTATTTTATTTATGTTCAATTTATCTACAGTGTAACATTATCTGAAAACTGCAAGCCAGCTAGATACAGATCAAATTAATATAGTTAGAAAATATATCAGTGAAGTAATTAGCTCTTACTCTCACTCTTCCTCCCACTTTCTCTGAAAGGTGTTAATTCACTTTTTATTGTAATATTTTGGAAAATTCTTTTCAGATTTTTTTCATTGCATTTCTGGTGATTGATAAACAATTTTTATATTGAGCGGGCTGGGATTTTATAGCATTTCCAATCTGGCCATATGTTAAATTAGCAGACTGATAAATACTACCTTTTACAAGCTGTAAGATGTCAATATTCAGGTGGAAACACTTCAACTCATCTTTCTCAAAAGTGTAAGTGTCAAATACATGGTCACTTGTTACAGCAAATCCACACCAGTCATAACTTTCATTAGACGCTCTGTTCTCTGGATTGACAGTTGTGAAACTGAAAAATGTGAAAGAATTCTGGTTAAGTTGTCACTTCAAATGATGGCTAAAATAACTTCAGGGAACAGGTTTTATGGCACTGACAAGACCTTTGTATGTTGCGCAATGTCAGAGAGTATTTAAAAAGGGACATTTTAAGATAGGTGAGCAAGAACACGGTATAGATGTGTAAAAGTTTGCTAAAAGCAAGTCGCCCTGCAGGGCCACCAGAGTACAAAATTAGGTCCCCCATACTTATTTTGTGGTTGCCCCGAATTTTTTACAGAAAAATGATAATGATCATGATTTAAAGCAATGATCATGATCGCGATATAGCTTGTGATGTACATGTATAGCACATCATTTGTTTAATATGATTTATTAAAACAACTCTATTGGCTTACCCATTTAAATGAATTACATCAATTATCAAACTGATTTAGTTAAATAAATTTTGAATGGCAACTATGGGTTATACAAACAGGTAAAAATGTTAAGTCCCAAAAGCGTATCCAATTTTTTCTACACACAAGACACATGATGACGTGAAATTAGCTGATATGAAAGTTCAAACAACGCATGTATTTTGTGTGTAAGGAAAAAAGTACATAACTTGATTTTTAATTACACAGTGAAAAGATGTTTCCATGGGAAGCACGTGCTATAAGCTAATGACGTGAGACTGTTACAATTCCAGGGTGTTGAGCATTCGGGTATTATGCTTGTTGCTCTATGAGTGAAGACACCGAGAAGGTGCGAAAAATGGGATTGAACAGGATTTATTCATAGAAAGGGATTTTATGTTGATGAAAATGCGGTCATCCGATCGGGCGAGTGTTTCAGAATTGAATTCGCCTGAGGCTAATAGTAAGTTGCCAATTCGAGCGGGCGACCGTAATTTTACACCCCTGATCAGCAAAAATGACTTCTTAACTCTTTCAGTGCTGGAACCGAATTTTGATGGCCTTTGCAAACAGTTTGGATCCAGGGAACGTGGCGTCTCATCTGGATCCAAACTGTTTGCTATTCTGGTACATGTAGTATTCTTTGAAAAAATTCGAAGAAAATAATAATTTTAGAAATTCAGCAGACAACATTTTAGCAGACGACAAATTTCCCAGCATGCAAAGGGTTAATGGGGCACACCTGATCTTGTAATGATGAGGTTACAATTGGTGATGGCATGTTTTCAATGCGTACAATTATCTGCAAATAGTAGGATCATGTGACAATTAAACAAGAAGGGAGTATAAATTATTTTTAATTAAATACAAGAAATTTTCCAATCTAGCATGTTTACAATAGGCATATATACAACACATTTCATTCTTAAAACAAAATATACTATCACAATAAAAACTCCAAGTTTTACTTTTAAGACACCTTTGGGGGGAAATTCTTTAACAATAAAGCAAACCTTCATTAGAATTTTATATAATTATATCAAAATATTAAATGCACCTTGTTACATTAGATTGCTGTCTTATGTATTTTGTATTACATAAGCTGGAGCATTTTTAATTAAGGAATACTTGTTTTACTCACATCTTTAGTGCATGTAACATTAAAATTAAGAATAGTTGAGTTTTTATATCAAGACATATTTAAATGCATCAAGCACCATTTAAGATTTTTTTGTTGCTGATAGTCTTTGGTGGATTAACTGTAGGCGGGCCTAAAAACAAAATATTCCTCTTTCCTGTAACCTGATTAGTATCATTACAAGACAACTCCCAAATTCTTCAGAATGTGGGTCATTTCAAGTCCATTATTAACAAAAAAATGCTGCACTCTCCATGCCTTTTGTATACCACACTTATAAATGGGTCTCCATGCATCCATACTGTATAAGACACATAATTGTTCTTAAATATTTAATTGAGAAACAGTACAACTTTTGAACTATCTTATATATTATGTAAAATTCACTAAAAACTGCTAAGGTACCTTTGGTCATATGTATCACTTTTGAAAAAAAATAGCATTTATACAATTTTATCACACATCAAGAAGAACATGAATTGAATACATAATATTTCTTTTTCAGACAAAATGTGTAGAAAACTACAAAATATAACAAATAAAATCATTGAAATCCATCCTCTACACTTCTTGAATGCTAAAATGAGCGTTTAAGAGTGCATTGGTACAGCAAAAATTTCTTCATGGTAAAGGCAACAAGAGATGTGTTTGTCAGAAACACAATGCCCCCTATTGCACCGCTTTGAAATAAAATTTCAATATATCATTTGGCAGGTTTAGAAATTATCTCCCTTTTAAGCTTATTACTTCCCTTGGATTTGTTTTTTAGACCTTTGATCTTGAAGGATAACCTTGACCATGACCTTTCACCACTCAAAATGTGCAGCTCAATGAGATACACATGCATGCCAAATATCAAGTTGCAATTGTCAATATTGCAAAAGTTATTGCAAAACTTTAACCATGGTTAAAGTTTTTGGACACACACAATGAATGACAGACAGACAAGCCAGAAACAATATACCCCCGATCTTTCGATCCGGGGGCATAAAATACAATGATATTTGACCTTTGACCTTGAAGGATGATCCTGACCTTTCACCACTCAAAATGAGCAGCTAAATGAGATACACATGCATGGTAAATATCAAGTTGGTATGTTCAATATTGCAAAAGATATCAAACTTTAACCAAGGTTAAAGTTTTGGGACAGAATGACAGACAGACAGACAGACAGACAGACAGAAAGACAGGACAAAAACAATATACCCCCGATCAATTGATCCGGGGGGATAAAAACCATATTAAACTAGAAATGGCACGGCAGAGGCCGACCCGTACCCCCATGCCGTGTGTTTGACACAGGGGGCGCCCCAGGGTTGGTAATGGGGCTATGCATAGTTCAGATTTACCGTATTGTCATAATAGATGTTCAGTATCAAAATATTAATTTAGTAAATCAGTGTAGAAATGAAGAAGTTAATGTAAAATAACATAAAACAAGATGTGTTTGTGAAACACAATGTCCCCCTATATGATGTTTGACCTTGTAGGATGACCTTGACCTTGTGAAGGATGACCTTGACCTTGACCTTTCACCACTCAAAATGTGCAGCTCCATGAGATACACATGCATGCCAAATATCAAGTTGCTATCTTAAATATTGCAAAAGTATTAATAAAATAAGCAATTTGGGCCACATATATTTGACCTCTGACCTTGAAGGATGACCTTGACCTTTCACCACTCAAAATGTGCAGCTCCATGAGATGCACATGCATGCCAAATATCAAGTTGCTATCTTCAATATTGCAAAAGTATTTATAAAATAAGCGATTTGGGCCACATATATTTGACCTCTGACCTTGAAGGATGACCCAAGGGTCTCGCGACTAGGCGAAGTGGGCGATTTCTTCGCCCAATTATTGGCAATTAATCTTAACTTCGCACATTAATTTCATGAAGGCGAAGTGACTTCTCCTCCTTTTAATGATTTACTTTGTGCCAGACATTGACGATTAAAATCGATTTGATGTGGAGAATTGGACACAGGAGGATTCTCAGCCATAAGTTGCCCCATTTACAGGTCATGCAAAGTTGAATATTCAACAGAACAGTCTGGAGCTATAACACTTCTTGAAATTGTTAATAGATGATGCCTTGATTAATTGCCTTGTGCTGGCTACCAATAACTATGCTTCCGCAATGTTAAATGGCCCATTGAAAAATACTAAGGAATGATCAAATGGGAAGAGGTAACCTTTCACTGGCAATAAATGTGGGGCTCATTCACAGGTCAGATTTGGAATCTCTGCTGCAAAATGAGATTTTTTATGAATTTTAAATTTGAAACAAATATTTGTAACAAAATATGAATTTGATTTAATTCAAAACAAATATGTGTAACAAAATATGAATTTGATTTATTAAATGTTGAATTGCTTAAAATTAACAAGGAAGTATAAAGATTCTGAACATTACTGGCTTGTTACAATTGAAGTTTATTTGATACACCTGTTCAGGAAAAAAAAGTACCATTATAATCAACAATCAATTAGAAATAAGAAAAATGTCGGTTTTATACCCTTAACATGTCTTATTGTATAAAACAAGTGAAGAGTTGATTAAACACTGAGCAGAAACCACTTATCCGTTAAGTTGCCGAAAAATATACGTACAAATGTAATACTAAGATCTATGACGCAAATGTACCATTTCTCCCAAAGATGTTACCAATTCTCCCTATTTTGGCTTTAGGGAGAAGTGACTTCTCCCTAAATTTTGAACCTAGCTAGACCCCTGTGACCTTGACCTTTCACCACTCAAAATGTGCAGCTCCATGAGATACACATGCATGCCAAATATCAAGTTGCTATCTTCAATATTGCAAAAGTATTCATAAAATGAGCGATTTTGGCCACATATATTTGACCTCTGACCTTGAAGGATGACCTTGACCTTTCACCACTCAAAATGTGCAGCTTCATGAGATACACATGCATGCCAAATATGAAGTTGCTACCTTCAATATAGCAAAAGTTATTGCAAAATGTTAAAGTTGGCGCAAACAGACCAACAGACAGACCAACAGACAGACCAACAGACAGGGCAAAAACAATATGTCCCCCACTACTATAGTGGGGGACATAAAAATGAGTGACAATCTCTGACCCGGCCCCACCCCAACCCCCATAACTTTTGACCCAGGGTTCAGATCAAAATTCCAAATAATGCACTGTCGCACATATGCTCATAGCTACAATGTGTGTTTCAAGGTTCTAGTGCTTATAGTAAAGGAGGAGCTGATAGTGGCCAGGACGGACGGACAGACAGCAAAGATAACCACAATGGGGATAAAAATATGTCCCATGTATGCGTATAAAATCAAGTTCAATCAACCAATTACACCGCAACAAACACAATACCTTTGAAACCGATATCAAATTGCTTGTTTTTCGTGTAAAAATACTCAAAACAAAAACTTGATAAAACCGCTTTTAAATCAAAAGCATGAACAATTAATTGACGGTTTCAGCAAAGGAAAGGCAAAAGGTTATGCTCCACTAATTTGTTGACCTGTGTATTTGATGGTCTGGTCTTATGCTGGCGGCTAAAAGTTTGTAGTGTATAACAGTGACACATTATTATGACAGTCATTTGGTTGCTTAAGATTTATTGGTAAATAAACATAGCTCACGCAATAGATTGTTGCTGTTTTTCCTTTGGTTGAAATATTTTAGTTATATAAATTGACATATTTTCACATTTTAAATTCATAATATCAGGGCGTTTTCAATTCCATGACTGTAGATATTTCCTGGAAAAGTTTATGATGAAACTTGGATTAATGATTTTGCAAGTACATGATATCCTGTACTTTGTTTTAATTTGCGCAAACAGGACATATCAATGATATCTTTTGTTACTTTCTTCCAGAAAACATTTTAAGTGGCTCATAATAACAAATTAATATAAAGTTTACATGAAACAAGAGGGCCTGAAAGGCCCAAAGTCGCTCACCTGAGATAACAAGATATTATTGGGACAAATCTTCTGACCAAGTTTCATGAAGATCGGAAAATAAATGTGGCCTCTAGAGTGTAAACAAGGTTTTACTATAGCCATATAAGGAAAAATGCCCCGCCCCTTGGAAGCCATGTTTTTCAAGCAAACATAATTATTTTCGAACTCATCCAAGATATCATTGAGACCAATCTTCTGACCAAATTTCATGAAGATTGGACAATAAATGTGGCCTCTAGAGTGTTAACAAGGTTTTACTAAAGACATATATATAGCCATATAAGGAAAAATGCCCCGCCCCTGGTGGCCATGTTTTTAAAGCAACCAAAACCATTTTCGAAGTCATCCAAGATATCACTGGGACAATCTTCTGACCAAGTTTCATGATGATTGGAAAATAAATGTGACCTCAAGAGTGTTCACAAAGTTTTACTATAGCCATATAAGGAAAAATGCCCCTCCCCCAAGGTAGCCATGTTTTTCAACCAACCGGCATCATTTTTGAACTCATCCAAGATAACATTGGGATGAATCTTCTGACCACATTTCATGAAGATTGGACTATAAATGTGGCCTCTTGAGTGTTAACAAGATTTTACTATAGCCATATATAGCCATATAAGGAAAAATGCCCCACCCCTTGGCAGCTATATTTTTCAAGCAAACGCAACCATTTTCAAACTTATCCATGATATCAATAAGACAAATCTTCTGACCATATTTCATGAAGATTGTACAATAAATGTGGCCTCTTAGAGTGTTAACAAGGTTTTACTATAGCCATAAAAGGAAAAATGCCCCGCCCCCTGGTGGCCATGTTTTTCAACCAAAGGGCATCATTTCTGATCTCGTCCAAGATATTTTTGGGATGAATCTTCTGACCAAGTTTCATGAAGATTGGACAATAAATGTGGCCTCTAGAGTGTTAACAAGATTTTACTATAGCCATATAAGGAAAAATGCCCCGCCCCTTGGGCCTTGGCAGCCATGTTTTTCAAGCAAACGTTACCATTTTCAAACTCATCCTAGATATCATTGAGACCAATCTTCTGACCAAATTTCATGAAGATGGGACAATAAATGTGGCCTCTAGAGTGTTAACAAGGCAAATGTTGATGACGAACAACGGACTACGCACGATGGACAAAAGGTGATCACAAAAGCTCACCATGAGCACATTGTGCTCAGGTGAGCTAAAAAGCAATACCCAGAGACATGAAGGGTAAGTATCTGCAAGTTGATTATTGCAGCTAGCCCTTTACTTATAAAATTCCATTTTTGATCAAAATTGACCAACTTCCATTGTTTGGGTTTATTATGAATGTTTAAACTGAGATTAAGCAGGTGATAAACCAGAGATATAAACTATAACACATGCCCCAAATCCATCCCTTCCGTTAGCTTTTAAAAGTTGGAAGTCCTGACTTTCAAGCCTAAAATTTTGGACGTCCCAGACATAAATTTTGAAGTCCCACTTTTATTTCAGAATTTTAATATACGTTCATGTTCCAACTCTATCCATTACCCAAAAAATCCAGTATAATTACGACTTGTATTTTCAAAACCAAAATACGGTCAATATTGACGTCCGCAAACGTCCGCCATTTTATGCAAGTGCATATACAAATTGAATTGTGGGATGGGGGAATTCCCATTGAACATGCGTTAATCACGTGATGCGATTTGAAAGCATAGAGCACTATTCATATTTAGTAATTAAGACAAATCAACAACTGAATTTAAAATGTTACATGTACCTCCTTTTAGAAAAGTTTGTGTAAGTGAAAGCGAATTTCGGAGTATAAAAAGAATCTTTTTTTTAATTTACCGAGTACACTTCATTCCGAATCGGGATATAACTTGTCAGGCATATATACAACACATTTCATTCTTAAAACAAAATATACTATCACAATAAAAACTCCAAGTTTTACTTTTAAGACACCTTTGGGGGGAAATTCTTTAACAATAAAGCAAACCTTCATTAGAATTTTATATAATTATATCAAAATATTAAATGCACCTTGTTACATTAGATTGCTGTCTTATGTATTTTGTATTACATAAGATGGAGCATTTTTAATTAAGGAATACTTGTTTTACTCACATCTTTAGTGCATGTAACATTAAAATTAAGAATAGTTGAGTTTTTATATCAAGACATATTTAAATGCATCAAGCACCATTTAAGATTTTTTTGTTGCTGATAGTCTTTGGTGGATTAACTGTAGGCGGGCCTAAAAACAAAATATTCCACTTTCCTGTAACCTGATTAGTATCATTACAAGACAACTCCCAAATTCTTCAGAATGTGGGTCATTTCAAGTCCATTATTAACAAAAAAATGCTGCACTCTCCATGCCTTTTGTATACCACACTTATAAATGGGTCTCCATGCATCCATACTGTATAAGACACATAATTGTTCTTAAATATTTAATTGAGAAACAGTACAACTTTTGAACTATCTTATATATTATGTAAAATTCACTAAAAACTGCTAAGGTACCTTTGGTCATATGTATCACTTTTGAAAAAAAATAGCATTTATACAATTTTATCACACATCAAGAAGAACATGAATTGAATACATAATATTTCTTTTTCAGACAAAATGTGTAGAAAACTACAAAATATAACAAATAAAATCATTGAAATCCATCCTCTACACTTCTTGAATGCTAAAATGAGCGTTTAAGAGTGCATTGGTACAGCAAAAATTTCTTCATGGTAAAGGCAACAAGAGATGTGTTTGTCAGAAACACAATGCCCGTGTGTGTTTCAGAGTTTATTTACAGGTCCTACTGGCCTCTTCACGAGGTTACGGTAGCCCGACCTGAAACACAATGCCCCCTATTGCACCGCTTTGAAATAAAATTTCAATATATCATTTGGCAGGTTTAGAAATTATCTCCCTTTTAAGCTTATTACTTCCCTTGGATTTGTTTTTTAGACCTTTGATCTTGAAGGATAACCTTGACCATGACCTTTCACCACTCAAAATGTGCAGCTCAATGAGATACACATGCATGCCAAATATCAAGTTGCAATTGTCAATATTGCAAAAGTTATTGCAAAACTTTAACCATGGTTAAAGTTTTTGGACACACACAATGAATGACAGACAGACAAGCCAGAAACAATATACCCCCGATCTTTCGATCCGGGGGCATAAAATACAATGATATTTGACCTTTGACCTTGAAGGATGATCCTGACCTTTCACCACTCAAAATGAGCAGCTGAATGAGATACACATGCATGGTAAATATCAAGTTGGTATGTTCAATATTGCAAAAGATATCAAACTTTAACCAAGGTTAAAGTTTTGGGACAGAATGACAGACAGACAGACAGACAGACAGAAAGACAGGACAAAAACAATATACCCCCGATCAATTGATCCGGGGGGATAAAAACCATATTAAACTAGAAATGGCACGGCAGAGGCCGACCCGTACCCCCATGCCGTGTGTTTGACACAGGGGGCGCCCCAGGGTTGGTAATGGGGCTATGCATAGTTCAGATTTACCGTATTGTCATAATAGATGTTCAGTATCAAAATATTAATTTAGTAAATCAGTGTAGAAATGAAGAAGTTAATGTAAAATAACATAAAACAAGATGTGTTTGTGAAACACAATGTCCCCCTATATGATGTTTGACCTTGTAGGATGACCTTGACCTTGTGAAGGATGACCTTGACCTTGACCTTTCACCACTCAAAATGTGCAGCTCCATGAGATACACATGCATGCCAAATATCAAGTTGCTATCTTAAATATTGCAAAAGTATTAATAAAATAAGCAATTTGGGCCACATATATTTGACCTCTGACCTTGAAGGATGACCTTGACCTTTCACCACTCAAAATGTGCAGCTCCATGAGATGCACATGCATGCCAAATATCAAGTTGCTATCTTCAATATTGCAAAAGTATTTATAAAATAAGCGATTTGGGCCACATATATTTGACCTCTGACCTTGAAGGATGACCCAGGGGTCTCGCGACTAGGCGAAGTGGGCGATTTCTTCGCCCAATTATTGGCAATTAATCTTAACTTCGCACATTAATTTCATGAAGGCGAAGTGACTTCTCCTCCTTTTAATGATTTACTTTGTGCCAGACATTGACGATTAAAATCGATTTGATGTGGAGAATTGGACACAGGAGGATTCTCAGCCATAAGTTGCCCCATTTACAGGTCATGCAAAGTTGAATATTCAACAGAACAGTCTGGAGCTATAACACTTCTTGAAATTGTTAATAGATGATGCCTTGATTAATTGCCTTGTGCTGGCTACCAATAACTATGCTTCCGCAATGTTAAATGGCCCATTGAAAAATACTAAGGAATGATCAAATGGGAAGAGGTAACCTTTCACTGGCAATAAATGTGGGGCTCATTCACAGGTCAGATTTGGAATCTCTGCTGCAAAATGAGATTTTTTATGAATTTTAAATTTGAAACAAATATTTGTAACAAAATATGAATTTGATTTAATTCAAAACAAATATGTGTAACAAAATATGAATTTGATTTATTAAATGTTGAATTGCTTAAAATTAACAAGGAAGTATAAAGATTCTGAACATTACTGGCTTGTTACAATTGAAGTTTATTTGATACACCTGTTCAGGAAAAAAAAGTACCATTATAATCAACAATCAATTAGAAATAAGAAAAATGTCGGTTTTATACCCTTAACATGTCTTATTGTATAAAACAAGTGAAGAGTTGATTAAACACTGAGCAGAAACCACTTATCCGTTAAGTTGCCGAAAAATATACGTACAAATGTAATACTAAGATCTATGACGCAAATGTACCATTTCTCCCAAAGATGTTACCAATTCTCCCTATTTTGGCTTTAGGGAGAAGTGACTTCTCCCTAAATTTTGAACCTAGCTAGACCCCTGTGACCTTGACCTTTCACCACTCAAAATGTGCAGCTCCATGAGATACACATGCATGCCAAATATCAAGTTGCTATCTTCAATATTGCAAAAGTATTCATAAAATGAGCGATTTTGGCCACATATATTTGACCTCTGACCTTGAAGGATGACCTTGACCTTTCACCACTCAAAATGTGCAGCTTCATGAGATACACATGCATGCCAAATATGAAGTTGCTACCTTCAATATAGCAAAAGTTATTGCAAAATGTTAAAGTTGGCGCAAACAGACCAACAGACAGACCAACAGACAGACCAACAGACAGGGCAAAAACAATATGTCCCCCACTACTATAGTGGGGGACATAAAAATGAGTGACAATCTCTGACCCGGCCCCACCCCAACCCCCATAACTTTTGACCCAGGGTTCAGATCAAAATTCCAAATAATGCACTGTCGCACATATGCTCATAGCTACAATGTGTGTTTCAAGGTTCTAGTGCTTATAGTAAAGGAGGAGCTGATAGTGGCCAGGACGGACGGACAGACAGCAAAGATAACCACAATGGGGATAAAAATATGTCCCATGTATGCGTATAAAATCAAGTTCAATCAACCAATTACACCGCAACAAACACAATACCTTTGAAATCGATATCAAATTGCTTGTTTTTCGTGTAAAAATACTCAAAACAAAAACTTGATAAAACCACTTTTAAATCAAAAGCATGAACAATTAATTGACGGTTTCAGCAAAGGAAAGGCAAAAGGTTATGCTCCACTAATTTGTTGACCTGTGTATTTGATGGTCTGGTCTTATGCTGGCGGCTAAAAGTTTGTAGTGTATAACAGTGACACATTATTATGACAGTCATTTGGTTGCTTAAGATTTATTGGTAAATAAACATAGCTCACGCAATAGATTGTTGCTGTTTTTCCTTTGGTTGAAATATTTTAGTTATATAAATTGACATATTTTCACATTTTAAATTCATAATATCAGGGCGTTTTCAATTCCATGACTGTAGATATTTCCTGGAAAAGTTTATGATGAAACTTGGATTAATGATTTTGCAAGTACATGATATCCTGTACTTTGTTTTAATTTGCGCAAACAGGACATATCAATGATATCTTTTGTTACTTTCTTCCAGAAAACATTTTAAGTGGCTCATAATAACAAATTAATATAAAGTTTACATGAAACAAGAGGGCCTGAAAGGCCCAAAGTCGCTCACCTGAGATAACAAGATATTATTGGGACAAATCTTCTGACCAAGTTTCATGAAGATCGGAAAATAAATGTGGCCTCTAGAGTGTAAACAAGGTTTTACTATAGCCATATAAGGAAAAATGCCCCGCCCCTTGGAAGCCATGTTTTTCAAGCAAACATAATTATTTTCGAACTCATCCAAGATATCATTGAGACCAATCTTCTGACCAAATTTCATGAAGATTGGACAATAAATGTGGCCTCTAGAGTGTTAACAAGGTTTTACTAAAGACATATATATAGCCATATAAGGAAAAATGCCCCGCCCCTGGTGGCCATGTTTTTAAAGCAACCAAAACCATTTTCGAAGTCATCCAAGATATCACTGGGACAATCTTCTGACCAAGTTTCATGATGATTGGAAAATAAATGTGACCTCAAGAGTGTTCACAAAGTTTTACTATAGCCATATAAGGAAAAATGCCCCTCCCCCAAGGTAGCCATGTTTTTCAACCAACCGGCATCATTTTTGAACTCATCCAAGATAACATTGGGATGAATCTTCTGACCACATTTCATGAAGATTGGACTATAAATGTGGCCTCTTGAGTGTTAACAAGATTTTACTATAGCCATATATAGCCATATAAGGAAAAATGCCCCACCCCTTGGCAGCTATATTTTTCAAGCAAACGCAACCATTTTCAAACTTATCCATGATATCAATAAGACAAATCTTCTGACCATATTTCATGAAGATTGTACAATAAATGTGGCCTCTTAGAGTGTTAACAAGGTTTTACTATAGCCATAAAAGGAAAAATGCCCCGCCCCCTGGTGGCCATGTTTTTCAACCAAAGGGCATCATTTCTGATCTCGTCCAAGATATTTTTGGGATGAATCTTCTGACCAAGTTTCATGAAGATTGGACAATAAATGTGGCCTCTAGAGTGTTAACAAGATTTTACTATAGCCATATAAGGAAAAATGCCCCGCCCCTTGGGCCTTGGCAGCCATGTTTTTCAAGCAAACGTTACCATTTTCAAACTCATCCTAGATATCATTGAGACCAATCTTCTGACCAAATTTCATGAAGATGGGACAATAAATGTGGCCTCTAGAGTGTTAACAAGGCAAATGTTGATGACGAACAACGGACTGCGCACGATGGACAAAAGGTGATCACAAAAGCTCACCATGAGCACATTGTGCTCAGGTGAGCTAAAAAGCAATACCCAGAGACATGAAGGGTAAGTATCTGCAAGTTGATTATTGCAGCTAGCCCTTTACTTATAAAATTCCATTTTTGATCAAAATTGACCAACTTCCATTGTTTGGGTTTATTATGAATGTTTAAACTGAGATTAAGCAGGTGATAAACCAGAGATATAAACTATAACACATGCCCCAAATCCATCCCTTCCGTTAGCTTTTAAAAGTTGGAAGTCCTGACTTTCAAGCCTAAAATTTTGGACGTCCCAGACATAAATTTTGAAGTCCCACTTTTATTTCAGAATTTTAATATACGTTCATGTTCCAACTCTATCCATTACCCAAAAAATCCAGTATAATTACGACTTGTATTTTCAAAACCAAAATACGGTCAATATTGACGTCCGCAAACGTCCGCCATTTTATGCAAGTGCATATACAAATTGAATTGTGGGATGGGGGAATTCCCATTGAACATGCGTTAATCACGTGATGCGATTTGAAAGCATAGAGCACTATTCATATTTAGTAATTAAGACAAATCAACAACTGAATTTAAAATGTTACATGTACCTCCTTTTAGAAAGGTTTGTGTAAGTGAAAGCGAATTTCGGAGTATAAAAAGAATCTTTTTTTAATTTACCGAGTACACTTCATTCCGAATCGGGATATAACTTGTCAGGCATATATACAACACATTTCATTCTTAAAACAAAATATACTATCACAATAAAAACTCCAAGTTTTACTTTTAAGACACCTTTGGGGGGAAATTCTTTAACAATAAAGCAAACCTTCATTAGAATTTTATATAATTATATCAAAATATTAAATGCACCTTGTTACATTAGATTGCTGTCTTATGTATTTTGTATTACATAAGCTGGAGCATTTTTAATTAAGGAATACTTGTTTTACTCACATCTTTAGTGCATGTAACATTAAAATTAAGAATAGTTGAGTTTTTATATCAAGACATATTTAAATGCATCAAGCACCATTTAAGATTTTTTTGTTGCTGATAGTCTTTGGTGGATTAACTGTAGGCGGGCCTAAAAACAAAATATTCCACTTTCCTGTAACCTGATTAGTATCATTACAAGACAACTCCCAAATTCTTCAGAATGTGGGTCATTTCAAGTCCATTATTAACAAAAAAATGCTGCACTCTCCATGCCTTTTGTATACCACACTTATAAATGGGTCTCCATGCATCCATACTGTATAAGACACATAATTGTTCTTAAATATTTAATTGAGAAACAGTACAACTTTTGAACTATCTTATATATTATATAAAATTCACTAAAAACTGCTAAGGTACCTTTGGTCATATGTATCACTTTTGAAAAAAAATAGCATTTATACAATTTTATCACACATCAAGAAGAACATGAATTGAATACATAATATTTCTTTTTCAGACAAAATGTGTAGAAAACTACAAAATATAACAAATAAAATCATTGAAATCCATCCTCTACACTTCTTGAATGCTAAAATGAGCGTTAAAGAGTGCATTGGTACAGCAAAAATTTCTTCATGGTAAAGGCAACAAGAGATGTGTTTGTCAGAAACACAATGCCCCCTATTGCACCGCTTTGAAATAAAATTTCAATATATCATTTGGCAGGTTTAGAAATTATCTCCCTTTTAAGCTTATTACTTCCCTTGGATTTGTTTTTTAGACCTTTGATCTTGAAGGATAACCTTGACCATGACCTTTCACCACTCAAAATGTGCAGCTCAATGAGATACACATGCATGCCAAATATCAAGTTGCAATTGTCAATATTGCAAAAGTTATTGCAAAACTTTAACCATGGTTAAAGTTTTGGGACACACACAATGAATGACAGACAGACAGGCCAGAAACAATATACCCCCGATCTTTCGATCCGGGGGCATAAAATACAATGATATTTGACCTTTGACCTTGAAGGATGATCTTGACCTTTCACCACTCAAAATGAGCAGCTAAATGAGATACACATGCATGGTAAATATCAAGTTGGTATGTTCAATATTGCAAAAGATATCAAACTTTAACCAAGGTTAAAGTTTTGGGACAGAATGACAGACAGACAGACAGACAGACAGACAGACAGAAAGACAGGACAAAAACAATATACCCCCGATCAATTGATCCGGGGGGATAAAAACCATATTAAACTAGAAATGGCACGGCAGAGGCCGACCCGTACCCCCATGCCGTGTGTTTGACACAGGGGGCGCCCCAGGGTTGGTAATGGGGCTATGCATAGTTCAGATTTACCGTATTGTCATAATAGATGTTCAGTATCAAAATATTAATTTAGTAAATCAGTGTAGAAATGAAGAAGTTAATGTAAAATAACATAAAACAAGATGTGTTTGTGAAACACAATGTCCCCCTATATGATGTTTGACCTTGTAGGACGACCTTGACCTTGTGAAGGATGACCTTGACCTTGACCTTTCACCACTCAAAATGTGCAGCTCCATGAGATACACATGCATGCCAAATATCAAGTTGCTATCTTAAATATTGCAAAAGTATTCATAAAATAAGCGATTTGGGCTACATATATTTGACCTCTGACCTTGAAGGATGACCCAGGGGTCTCGCGACTAGGCGAAGTGGGCGATTTCTTCGCCCAATTATTGGCAATTAATCTTAACTTCGCACATTAATTTCATGAAGGCGAAGTGACTTCTCCTCCTTTTAATGATTTACTTTGTGCCAGACATTGACGATTAAAATCGATTTGATGTGGAGAATTGGACACAGGAGGATTCTCAGCCATAAGTTGCCCCATTTACAGGTCATGCAAAGTTGAATATTCAACAGAACAGTCTGGAGCTATAACACTTCTTGAAATTGTTAATAGATGATGCCTTGATTAATTGCCTTGTGCTGGCTACCAATAACTATGCTTCCGCAATGTTAAATGGCCCATTGAAAAATACTAAGGAATGATCAAATGGGAAGAGGTAACCTTTCACTGGCAATAAATGTGGGGCTCATTCACAGGTCAGATTTGGAATCTCTGCTGCAAAATGAGATTTTTTATGAATTTTAAATTTGAAACAAATATTTGTAACAAAATATGAATTTGATTTAATTCAAAACAAATATGTGTAACAAAATATGAATTTGATTTATTAAATGTTGAATTGCTTAAAATTAACAAGGAAGTAAAAAGATTCTGAACATTACTGGCTTGTTACAATTGAAGTTTATTTGATACACCTGTTCAGGAAAAAAAAGTACCATTATAATCAACAATCAATTAGAAATAAGAAAAATGTCGGTTTTATACCCTTAACATGTCTTATTGTATAAAACAAGTGAAGAGTTGATTAAACACTGAGCAGAAACCACTTATCCGTTAAGTTGCCGAACAATATACGTACAAATGTAATACTAAGATCTATGACGCAAATGTACCATTTCTCCCAAAGATGTTACCAATTCTCCCTATTTTGGCTTGAGGGAGAAGTGACTTCTCCCTAAATTTTGAACCTAGCTAGACCCCTGTGACCTTGACCTTTCACCACTCAAAATGTGCAGCTCCATGAGATACACATGCATGCCAAATATCAAGTTGCTATCTTCAATATTGCAAAAGTATTCATAAAATGAGCGATTTTGGCCACATATATTTGACCTCTGACCTTGAAGGATGACCTTGACTTTGACCTTTCACCACTCACAATGTGCAGCTTCATGAGATACACATGCATGCCAAATATGAAGTTGCTACCTTCAATATAGCAAAAGTTATTGCAAAATGTTAAAGTTGGCGCAAACAGACCAACAGACAGACCAACAGACAGACCAACAGACAGGGCAAAAACAATATGTCCCCCACTACTATAGTGGGGGACATAAAAATGAGTGACAATCTCTGACCCGGCCCCACCCCAACCCCCATAACTTTTGACCCAGGGTTCAGATCAAAATTCCAAATAATGCACTGTCGCACATATGCTCAGAGCTACAATGTGTGTTTCAAGGTTCTAGTGCTTATAGTAAAGGAGGAGCTGATAGTGGCCAGGACGGACGGACAGACAGCAAAGATAACCACAATGGGGATAAAAATATGTCCCATGTATGCGTATAAAATCAAGTTCAATTAACCAATTACACCGCAACAAACACAATACCTTTGAAATCGATATCAAATTGCTTGTTTTTCGTGTAAAAATACTCAAAACAAAAACTTGATAAAACCGCTTTTAAATCAAAAGCATGAACAATTAATTGACGGTTTCAGCAAAGGAAAGGCAAAAGGTTATGCTCCACTAATTTGTTGACCTGTGTATTTGATGGTCTGGTCTTATGCTGGCGGCTAAAAGTTTGTAGTGTATAACAGTGACACATTATTATGACAGTCATTTGGTTGCTTAAGATTTATTGGTAAATAAACATAGCTCACGCAATAGATTGTTGCTATTTTTCCTTTGGTTGAAATATTTTAGTTATATAAATTGACATATTTTCACATTTTAAATTCATAATATCAGGGCGTTTTCAATTCCATGACTGTAGATATTTCCTGGAAAAGTTTATGATGAAACTTGGATTAATGATTTTGCAAGTACATGATATCCTGTACTTTGTTTTAATTTGCGCAAACAGGACATATCAATGATATCTTTTGTTACTTTCTTCCAGAAAACATTTTAAGTGGCTCATAATAACAAATTAATATAAAGTTTACATGAAACAAGAGGGCCTGAAAGGCCCAAAGTCGCTCACCTGAGATAACAAGATATTATTGGGACAAATCTTCTGACCAAGTTTCATGAAGATCGGAAAATAAATGTGGCCTCTAGAGTGTAAACAAGGTTTTACTATAGCCATATAAGGAAAAATGCCCCGCCCCTTGGAAGCCATGTTTTTCAAGCAAACATAATTATTTTCGAACTCATCCAAGATATCATTGAGACCAATCTTCTGACCAAATTTCATGAAGATTGGACAATAAATGTGGCCTCTAGAGTGTTAACAAGGTTTTACTAAAGACATATATATAGCCATATAAGGAAAAATGCCCCGCCCCTGGTGGCCATGTTTTTAAAGCAACCAAAACCATTTTCGAAGTCATCCAAGATATCACTGGGACAATCTTCTGACCAAGTTTCATGATGATTGGAAAATAAATGTGACCTCAAGAGTGTTCACAAAGTTTAACTATAGCCATATAAGGAAATATGCCCCTCCCCCAAGGTGGCCATGTTTTTCAACCAACCGGCATCATTTTTGAACTCATCCAAGATAACATTGGGATGAATCTTCTGACCACATTTCATGAAGATTGGACTATAAATGTGGCCTCTTGAGTGTTAACAAGATTTTACTATAGCCATATATAGCCATATAAGGAAAAATGCCCCACCCCTTGGCAGCTATATTTTTCAAGCAAACGCAACCATTTTCAAACTTATCCATGATATCAATAAGACAAATCTTCTGACCATATTTCATGAAGATTGTACAATAAATGTGGCCTCTAGAGTGTTAACAAGGTTTTACTATAGCCATAAAAGGAAAAATGCCCCGCCCCCTGGTGGCCATGTTTTTCAACCAAAGGGCATCATTTCTGATCTCGTCCAAGATATTTTTGGGATGAATCTTCTGACCAAGTTTCATGAAGATTGGACAATAAATGTGGCCTCTAGAGTGTTAACAAGATTTTACTATAGCCATATAAGTAAAACTGCCCCGCCCCTTGGCAGCCATGTTTTTCTAGCAAAGGTTACCATTTTCAGACTCATCCAAGATGTCATTGGGACAAATCTTCTGACCAAGTTTCATGGAGATCGGAAAATAAATGTGGCCTCTAGAGTGTTAACAAGGTTTTACTATAGCTATATAGGGAAAAATGCCCCGCCCCCTGGCGGCCATGTTTTTCAACCAACCGGCATCATTTTCGAACTCGTCCAAGATATTATTGGGATTAATTTTCTGACCAAGTTTCATGAAGATCAGACAATAAATGTGGCTTCTAGAGTGTTAACAAGATTTTACTATAGCCATATAAGGAAAAATGCCCCGCCCCTTGGGCCTTGGCAGCCATGTTTTTCAAGCAAACGTAACCATTTTCAAACTCGTCCTAGATATCATTGAGACCAATCTTCTGACCAAATTTCATGAAGATGGGACAATAAATGTGGCCTCTAGAGTGTTAACAAGGCAAATGTTGATGACGAACAACGGACTACGCACGATGGACAAAAGGTGATCACAAAAGCTCACCATGAGCACATTGTGCTCAGGTGAGCTAAAAAGCAATACCCAGAGACATGAAGGGTAAGTATCTGCAAGTTGATTATTGCAGCTAGCCCTTTACTTATAAAATTCCATTTTTGACCAAAATTGACCAACTTCCATTGTTTGGGTTTATTATGAATGTTTAAACTGAGATTAAGCAGGTGATAAACCAGAGATATAAACTATAACACATGCCCCAAATCCAGCGCTTCCGTTAGCTTTTGTGGGATGGGGGAATTCCCATTGAACATGCGTTAATCACGTGATGCGATTTGAAAGCATAGAGCACTATTCATGTATTTAGTAATTAAGACAAATCAACGACTGAATTTAAAATGTTACATGTACCTCCTTTTAGAAAAGTTTGTGTAAGTGAAAGCGAATTTCGGAGTATAAAAAGAATCTTTTTTTTAATTTACCGAGTACACTTCATTCCGAATCGGGATATAACTTGTCAGGTCATTCATGCATGTAGACCAATATGTATGCATAGTTTGGCATTCTCAAAACAAGTTATTTAACTACTTATTGCATTATGTGTTATGGCCATTGATATAACAAAATACATTATTCAATTTTAGTATTTTCAAACGGGTATAATTAAACAGGTTTTATTTTTCCTTCTTTGTGACCCGCCGAAAATCGGCCCTTTACCCTCTGATTTTTTGTTCCCCTCAGCTGGTAAATTTTCCCCTAGATTTCATTTTCCCCTCAAAAAATTTTTTTTTTTTTTAAATATAAGCTTACCTGATCCAGTGAAGAAAATAGAAAATTATTGCATAATTAAATTTTCTGTTTCCTTGAATTTGTTTTAAAAACAGTAAAATATGCTTAATTGATAATTAAAGACTTTCCTTATTTTCCCCAAAATCCGGCGTTTCGTGTGATTTTTTCCCCCAAAATCCGGCATTTTGCGCGATTTTTTTCTCCTCAAAAAAGGCCAGGCCCTTTCCCCAATATCAGATAAAAACCCCTGTTAAATTTATTATCCAAAATCATTTCCAGATTTTATTATTCACGGAAAGTTAAGAAAATTCTAGCAACAAATAAACATTTCTCATGTATTTCGTGTACAGATGAAAATCATGCGAAAATTAGACTTCTTGTACAACATCGCATCCTTTTTCCTCGGGGAAAGCGAGGACTTAAATATTTGATTGCTGAATAAAATCTTTGTAGCGCAGAGGTCGCTAATATTATTGTATACAGCTTCACGTGGGGTCCGTGTGTATTCGGCCGCCTGAGCGCTGATTGGCTGATGCGCTTACCAAGAAGAATCTGATTAACATCTGGAAAAATCAATATTGGCCGCTCGCTGAGAAATTCATTGAAAACAGTAGCTCTTAGGCGGAGTTAACGGTCTGAATAACTCAATATACTCTTGACATTTGTCTGTGTTGTGTATCAGAAAATAGCATACATGCGGATTATCGGACGTCCAAGGGACTTCCACCATTTGCATAATGGACATACAACTGCCGTTTTTGGACGTAACTTACGCCCGGATGTCCACTAACAGAAGCGCTGCCCAAATCTGTGATATAAAGTTCAATATATAAAAGAATGCATAAAATTTAGAAACCTCTGAACATGGTGAATTTCCCAGTGATTGGACTGATTTGCTCTGTTGCAAATTCTCTCCAAAAGCAGCGTGCCATCTGTCTGATGTATTGTACTAATACAGTTCGCTAAGTCCAAACCGAATTTCTTCAAATTTGATGTAGTTAACTTGGTGCGAAGCTTATGTAAATCATAGCGAAAACAATGCATTTCCTGATTCTCAAAATTCATTGCTACCGCCATTTTGAACAGGTCACATGATCACTACAGACAAATGTTTAAAAATCGGCTCTCGACATTCGTTTACGGAGCGATGTTAAAAAACTAATTCATAATATTATATGTGACTTGTTCGTCCATATCTGGTAATTCTACAGTTAGGGAACCAATCACGACGCCGAGTTGTCGTTACATGCTCTCACATACAATCGCTGCCATCACAAGAAAATCCTACCAGATTAGGTATGATTTTTTTGTTTAAAGCGGGTATATACGATTTTGTCAAATATTTATGAATTTATATAAACTATGTAAAAAACTTATTAATTATATATTTCAATATAAATTAAAATAAAAGTTAAGAAGAACATGTGTCGAAAAATGCGAAATAAGCCAGATATTTAATTCTGAAACTGAAAAAGGCTGTACAGCCGAATTCGCCAGCATGTATACCATACATGTACGATGTGCATCTAAACTTACGAGGGGTGTTCCAGAAGTTCGTGGATTTTCGCTATTACTTTCATTTGGTAACATAAATGGACAAACAAATAGCATGTTAAGAATATTTCGTCCTTTCCAAATCTACTCTCCAAATATCATGGAAATACATAAAACAATAAATATATATCAGAGATTTAAACATGTGCACAATGCGCACACCGACGCACGTGTAACGTTTCTGTTCAACGTCAATGACGTTATGAAGTTAACAACTGTCAAATCTTTTCCACACAATCACCACCAACGCGAATGCACTTAATGTGTCGGGAAATCCACTTGTCAAAAGTGTCTCTTTACCAGTCAGCGTCAAAAGACGACACGATTCGCTTTGCTGCAACTGTTTACTTGCAAAGCGAATACCGCGCAACTATGATTTAACTTCCGGGAAGACGCGAAAGTACATAGGGGCCAAATCCGGGCTGTAAGGAGGATCTAGGCGCTGTAACGTGAAATTTGCCGTAAATTCTGTTTATCAACGACATTTAAACCAAATTTAAATTCGCGTAACGCTCATACTTATAATAAAATACACGCGTGCGCCGCATGTCGTTACTGAGGTCTCTATGGCAACGCATTTCAAACGCGCTTTATGGAATTCATGCATGTTTAGCTTATATATAAAGTCCGTGATAATTGGTTTGTATAATATGTAAATTTCATTGACTTTTACCAGCAAACTAATAAGTTATAGCGAAAAGGCACGAACTTCTGGAACACCCCTCGTAGTTTAACGGTTTATAATACAAAGACGAATGCTTCGGTTATTGTAGGAAAATATGTTCGTCACTATCGGCTCGGGGCGCTAATTTGTCTTTGCTGCATTTTATGAAATTCGGCTTTAATGTATAATTTGTCTTGCCTATTTTGTGTTATTTTGTGTTATTGTAACATATTTTATCAATATATTACAATTAAACACATATAAAAAATCGTATATACCCGCTATATAATATTATGAAAAGAAATATCATTTTCAAAATAAAATAAATATATTTTATAGCCATAAATACCATACCGTTCTAAAGTATAATACAAGAGATGTTTGAAAGCGAAATTAGTTAGAAAATATATAGCCTTAAATAAAAAGTAACTAACCTCAATAGTGTCGACCAGAGCGCTGCTAACACAGGTGGTTAGCGTGTGGCTATGATATTAATAAGTGAAAACATAATGTTCAATGATAAATAATCATATAACATATATATATATATATATATATATATATATATATATATATATATATATATATATATATATATATATATATATATATATATATATATATATATATATATAACAAGGTATTCAACTCGAAATCGCCCGAAAACAGGGTGTATCGCTTTGAACAGCCATTAAGTTTACTTCATCAATTTTGCAGCGATTTTCACGATCTCTGTCTTATTCAACGCATACATGAATTATAAATCACTACTTGTATTACGTTGAGGCTAGAATTGACTTTCTGATCTCGTCCACTGAAAAATTGCAATCGAGTTCTTCGATGCTTATATTGGCGTCGCCAAGTGAGAGATCATTTGCATCAAAATTGCTAAGGTTTTGTGTATAAGATAAATTTTTTGAAATGGCGAATGAAATCGTCGACATTAATATTGTTAGGTTTTGCCTTTGTGTTATTTTTAAATTTGTTGATGTATTTCCAGAATTTACGGGTATCTGTTTTACTTAGCGTAGATAATATTTGCTTTTCTTTTGCAAAATAATCCCGCTTTGCTTTATTTTTAATATTCGAATAGTCGTTTCTGGCTTTCAAAAATAGAGCCCTATTTTCATTTGTATTGTTATTGATTAAACGCCGTTTACAACTAACTATAGAATTCGTTTTTGTAATATTTGCATGTATTATCGAACCATGGTATTAGTTTTCTCACATTGGGAGGTTTTGGGCATTTGTTACCAGACACGGAGATATGTTTACCGTTTACCTCGAAAGAAATATCGTAAATTAATGAGGATAGTCAACAAGATCGCTCGTATGAATATTTGGAACGCAACCACTAAATCGTCATGTTGCAGACCGGTCAGTCATTTAGACGTGTAAGCTACGCGCCTTACTTTTCGCATTTGTATTATTTTACCTTGTACGATTTTCAGAATGTGAATTTTGTAGTTATTTTTTAATGTGTGAAGAATTATAATTTTGTACTGATCAATGCCAACTAAGTTTACATGACTTGTTATATACGTGTTGAATTACTCTAAAGCCAAATTTCAACAAAATCCGTTCGAAAGGGGACTTCTATTGATTTGAATACGTGTTGCGTTAGAAACTTCTCCAAGTAAAGACAAAATAAGTCACTCAGCCAGGGTAAAAAGTTCAATAAATCTTCAACGTCACTGGTCAGCTTCACAGATTCAACGGGACCCTTTGGTTCTTGAAAAGTTCATGTTATTTGTAACAATGACACCCGATATGTGTGATCATCATAAGGTAAGATAGACATGGAGTTGTTGAATAGCACTTCATGACTATGTAGTGTTAAAACTTGCTATTACCATTTAAAAATTACTGACCAAAGTCATGAGTATAAAAATGTCAAATATTTATTGAAAACGTTATCAAAAATTTGTATGACCTAGTTGTCATACAGTATGTGTGATATATGTAAACATTTATTTAAAACATCTCTATAACTTTAAGCATGTTATATTTACAAAAATAAATTGAGCACATACAAGCCCTTAATATGATAACTGCAGTGCAGTTTTAATCATTATTATTGTGGTATGTGCCACACAAAAAAACATGCAAGATTGGCTTTGGTATATAACATGTAATGGCGGTTTACTTTGACATTGAATAAATTAACAAGGTTGTGAATTTGGATGAAAGTAATAGAATCGACACGCATTTCACATACCTTCGGCACAAAAGTTGTTCAGATTTTTTTTCTTAAAACGGTATACTAGTATTCAATGCTTTAGAAATGGCAGCGATTTTCATTTAATAATAAAACATAAATAACTGATTATCCACCCAGATCAGGACAGATGATATAGAGAATATATGGTTGGTGCCGAGATGGAGAAAGTTTATCCGGTGAGGGTTAGAAAAAGAAAATAGGGCGAGCTTTCCATATCGGCACCAACCATGTAGCTCTATTCGATTTATGCAACACCAAAATAATGACTAAATTTTTTTCAAGTTCACGATGAATTACTTCATATAAACTGAGAAAATGTGAATTTTAACAGATGTGCCTGCAAATAAGGATATTTATTTTCATTCAAATATAGTGTTAGTTTGTTCGATTTAATGATATTTCGTTGAAAAATAAAATCAATTGCAGACGACAGAAAATAAGTTTGTATAGTAGAGTGTATGTTAACGTTCAAACTTTCTATTAATACAATGTATAAAGAAACGCCGTATATTTAAGGTGCCGAAGTAACCAGGTGTCAATGTTACTAGATACCTATTAAAGGTTATAAGTAAATAAATTTAAAGGCAAAATTGATTACTTCATTGCCATATGTTTGCTTGAATTTAATACACATTTATTACTTTTGCTATCATTTTGTTTTGACAAAACATTTCTCAAGAACTTCGCATGTATATTTTGTAAAAGGTCAAACATTAGAACATGTTCATCGGCGCGTAGGAATACGTACTTACCGTTGCCGGAGATCAACTAGTTTATTCGAACCTGCTTTATTAGGTCAATGTTTGCAACAGAGGCAGGATAAAACTTGATTGCAGTGGTTACCAGGACAGGTGTTAACATGATTGGAGTGGTTACCACTGAGTTAGTAACAAAAGCAGATGTTTACATGATTGTAGCGTTTACCGCGGTGGAGGTACCATGGAGACCTTTACATGATGGTATCGTTTACCGCTGTAGAGGTAACCTGGAAAGATGTTTATATGTATGGCGTACCATTTGGGTCAAAAGTCAACAAGACCTACTAGGTAAAAAGAGAAATGTTCGTCGACGTACAATATGTACGTCGACGTACAAAAATTCGCAATAATGCATACCCTGTGTTTACGTCAGTGTGGCCGGAAGACTCATTAGTTTGTTGACAGTAGATGAACGATTGTAAATGGGTTCCGTCCGTTTACATTATAAGATCATGACAAGATTACATGGTTAATAGATGTTTGTTTTCGTGTCGGTGCAATTACCAGATAACAAATATGCCCGTATATGCATTTAAACAAATTGGTTTGACCCATCAAGTTGACATAACGATACATGTACAGTGGAAACCCTCTAAACCGGATCCTCTCTATACCGGAATCCTCTATCAACCGGACAAATTGTCCGATCCCATTTTTTCCGCTATAAAACCACGCGTAAAATATCTCCTCAAGACCGGAATCCCCTCAATTTCGAATACCGGTCATTCTTTTGATCAATATTGGGTCATTCCATATGTAATTGTATCTCTCTAAACCGCTCAGGGCGGGTTTATTGCACCTTAGACCTAGTGTCAAAAAGTTGTGAATAGCGGATTAAAGACGCGTGAAATTAATGAAGGTGGTCGAAAAAATTACAAACTGTAAAAATCGCAAAACAATTTAAAGGTATTTGTCATGTGATGTACATATTGATCAACAGAGGTGATAATACTGATTATAATTACTGATAACAAACATAGAGTTCTTAAAAGTGTGTTGTTTTTGATGTAGGAAGCCGTGATAAATTTAAATAAGCGTTGAGTTGTTTATTACAATTGCTAATTTAGTGTCATATAAAATGGTGATTTGCAGAGTTATTGAAGCAGTTGCATAACGATATTCATTTAGATTTTCAAATATGTAATTAAGATAACTAAGACTAAAAATGTTCGAACTTCCTTCCACATTAAGCTATGTCATTGACTTTCTGAAAGTTAGATAGTCAATGTCCTCTCTAAACCGGAATCCTCTCTCTACCGGAATTTCCTCTCGGTCCTGAGGTTGTCCGGTTAAGAGGGGTTCCACTGTATATAAGCAATGCTTCTTTTGCCACTAAGAAAGGAGGGATTTAACTCATAGGAGAGACGCTGGAGGTTTATCTTCAGGGCCCCACCTGGGGTGGGTCCTGTCTGGGTGATTTACACGGATTTTGTCATGTCTTGGAAACGTTATTAGTTACTTGGAGAATTACATAGACTTGGACATATTGCATTAACAACTAATTTAAATAATTATATGGACCTGGAAACTTTACGTGTACAATTGAATAAAGAGCAAAGAACTATTCATCGACTTTATTTGAGGATGTGTTATGGTACAGAACACAGGAGACCGAGTTCAACATCATCTGAGGTCTCAATGCATATACAGGACTGTAAACCGGGCCAGCCAATCACAATGGAGAACGTTAGGATTCTGGACCGTGAGCCATCTTGGTTCGAGAGAAGGATCAAGGAGGCTATTTACATCCTTGCACTTAGACCGGCGCTAAACAAGGACGGGGGCCGCTACCAACTCTCGCATACCTGGGACCATACTTTACCATCCCCCAGCCCGACAATTAGCGGTGTTAACGTTTCCCAACAGTAGATATTCATTCTGCTGATGAAGTACGTAGTACACGGACGAAAGCTCATGGTATGACTTTCAATACTTAGTGTGTGTGTCAATTGACAGTCTAAAACTTATTGGATTAATCTGGAGAGATGTTTACATGATGGTAGCGTTTACCGCTATGGACGTATTATTGGCAGATGTTTACATGATTGTAGCGTTTACCGCTATGGAAGTATTATTGGCAGATGTTTACAGAATTCTGGCGTTTACCGCTATGGAAGTAACCTGGAGAGATGTCAACATGATGGTAGCGTTTACCGCTATGGAAGTAATCTGGACTGATGTTTGCATAATTCTAGCATTTACCGCTATGGAAGTAACCTGGAGAGATGTTTACATGATGGTTACGTTTGCCATTGTGGAGGTAACCTGGAGAGATGGTTACATGATAATAGCGGTTACCGCTGTGGTGGTAACTTGGATAGATGTTTATATAATGTTAGCGTTTGCCGCTGTGGAGTACCAGGACATATGTTAACATGATTGTAGCGGTTACCGCTGTGAAGGTAATCTCGAGAGATGTTTATATGATGGTAGCGTTTGCCGCTGTAGAGGTTACCTGGACAAATGTTTACCTGATTGTAGCGGTTACCGCTGTGAAAGTAACTTGGAGAGATGTTTACATGATGGTAGCGTTTGCCGCTGTGGCGGTAACCTGGACAAAGGTTTTGCATGATTGTAGCGGTTACCGCTGTGGAGGTAACATGGACAAATGTTAACATTATTTTAATGATGACCGCTTGGGAGGTAACTTGGCAAACATATCCATTGACAGCTCAAATATCGGTAACATTGCAATTTTCAAAATCTGTGTTACAAATATTAAAGAAAAATGAAAATGTTAACTCATGCAAGAGCAATCAATCTTTGCGAAAGAATTAACATCAGTATTTTTTAATCTGCATATCACAAACAATACAGGGCAAGCAACTTAGAACGACGAAACAGAAGAAACATTTGGAAAAGCCTCTAAGGCTTCACGCGCACAGTCTGAAACGAGAACGCGCTGAACGTCTATTTGCAAGATACAAGGAAGTTTCTTTTAAAGTAAATGTTAAAGGATTAGTTGTCTGAATGAAAATGTAAAAGGCTATCAAAAAGATTTTGTATGAAGAACAAGACTATTGCCAAGCAATAAAAGTCCCCTACCTCGCATGAAGCAGTAATATAATTGTCTCCCATTGTTTTCAAGGGACGTAATTCTTTTAAGTTTGCCTTGTAGATGGTAATTTTCTAAAAATAACTCGCTTTTTCCAATAACAGAATTGTTTTACGAACGTAATTTGTTTTAGTTTCTAAAAAATTGACTAAAAACGTTAGCCATGTTTTTTTAAGAAAATGTTAGAAAAAAGATTCTAAATGAGTAAATGTAAGAATTACGAAATACTATATTAAATATCTATTTCACCTGCCCAAAATCAGTAGCAAATAGACTAAAAACCTGGTTATGAATTCGGCTATTGCAAAGCCAGGTCGGATGCTGGATGAAATATAATTATGTAACGTTCTGCCGACAAACTTATCGAACGTTCTGCAGACCCAATCGAAAGAACAGTTTAAAAACACAAACTGTCCCAGCAAGTAATTCACATTCGACAACCACAGAAGTTCAGGTACTGACGCCAAAACACCAATCGTAGTTGACAACTTTGCAAAAGTACGACTGTGTCTTTCATCTGTTTTGAAGAATAAGACCAACGCAATTTGCATCAATGCCAGCTTTATATTTGCTCGTATTGTGTCTTTTAAGAAATATGGATCGCCGTTTCGCTCAATAGTTATTATGTGCTGATTAAGTGACACATACGCCCAGCCGTAGTAAATGCATAGCTCCACGAAGTCTTCCAGCAATTCTTTCGGTCGCCAAAGGCTTATCCACAATGCTGGAATGCATACGATAACTGAAACTGTAAAATAATAATTAGTAAAAATAATATACTAGCTCCAATTGTGTTTGATAATACATATTGAGTCAATACAAAATTATCCGTAAAGAGTGGCAACTGGATTTTCATCGTATCAACATTCAACAAAAAAGTCCAAGATGAGCGGGCCGGCGGATGCTTACCTAAAGTTTTGAATACGAAACAGACTATATTCACAAGGAAATAGTCCGAACTGGGTCCCAGAATATACCAAAAGTATGTCAGACAAATGACAGATACTATGCATGCGCACTTAGACAGAAACTGTTCCTGTCTTGTTACCATGGCGACAGTGCTATGAAATAAGTTCGACAAAAAAGTTCATGTGCTGCTTGTGGTTGTTTCTTTTTGCATCATCTGCATCTAGGCACGAATATCTGTAAAATACAAGTAAATTCGTTGAATTGATATCCCCCACCGAATAAATTTTGTTTATTGATTGTTGCAGATGGATGAAAAGGGCAAAAACTGTAAAATAATAAAGTGAAGTGTTATTGTGTTTACGCATTGCACAGTTCGTCATTAATATCTGAACACACATGAAGTTTCATGTTGAATATTGTATAGATTCTGAGATATAGTCTTGAAAAGTAACATCATACGAAAAGAATAAAGGGCAATAGCTATGATTTATGAACGTGTAGGGTTATGGTTCATTTGCATGGTACTTTTCTTCAATGATAACTGTATATACACACATGATGTTTCAATTACTGTTTCATGTTGATATGTTGTATCGTAGCCGAGTTACCGGGGTACATACCTGAAAAATGACAGCATAAAAACCCAAATGGCAATAGCTTTTATTTAAGAAAGTACATGGCAATGCTCCTCATTTGAATATAATATATACACCTATGAAGTTTTATTTTATATCCCAGAAAAATTACATCATCAAAACCACTCTGGATCAGCAGACGATTTATTCCACAAATCAATTAATTACGGAGGTTCCATAGATAGTCGATGTACCACAATTGCATCAAAACACAACAAAGGGAAAAAACTCATAATGAAGAAAGTGTGTGGTTGTGCATGACACCTCTCATGGATACGTTAAGTTTTATGTTGAAATCGTATGTAGTTTCTGAAATATAGCCCTAAAAAGTTTGTTTCAGACGAACATCATACAAGAAACAACGAATGTGGGATGCCTGTCTTCGACCGACTGTTCCCTTAGCCTTGTATCGCAGGAACTAATTATTTGATCTCAAACTATATACATGTATATGCAATTCTTCCACCGATCCTGTCCAGAATCCGGATTCGATTGATCTTTATTGAATGAGGGTTATGATAATAAAATGAACCTCGTCACATCGTAAATAAATATCATGCAAATGATAAGATATATACAATTTCAAAATCAATATACTAACAAACCCCACACCATTTTGCCACATAATGATAGACAATTAGGTGAAATATTTGGGTTTTCTTTATGTGAGAAATATTGACATGTTTATCAATGGCGAGTATACATGACATTTACAAAGTGAAAGATTAAATATTTAGATCTGGTGTATGTTTAACAACAAAAGGGGATCGATGCTGTTGACACAAGGCTTGGGCTGTATTTGCATTATTTATTTGTATCACAATGCTGATTAGCGTGTACAAATTGAATACTGACTTCTCCAGTCCTAGGTTGTAATTCAACCAACCAGCAATAAGCGAGCATAGAATCGACCAATCAAATATGTTATAGAAATTTTATTATTGTATGTTTATGTGCAGTTCGACGGAACGAGATGTTTGGTGTGGAACCGAGGTTAGACAACGTTTAGACTTGGAGACGTACGGGTCGAGAAAGATACGATCATATAGCTATCAGACTGTATTTGTACAACTGAAAATATTAAGTATGTTAGACATTTAATTGGACTAGAAACTGATATATAGTGTTGTTGTATATTTCATCCCACATTATGCAGAGAAATTAACATTAATAGAAAGGGACGGACTTGTCCCATGCGCGATACAGCAAAATGGTAGTTAATGCAAATCCCGTCATCATGACAATATGCGCATGACGAGAAATCGAATGATAGGCTACACACCAATAATTTAAAAGAGATGAACATTGTTAGTAACTGTGTGTCAACCATGAACGATGAACGATTACGTGACAATTTGTACCGCGTAAACAAAAATTCTACGTTAATTTTGAGTTGACCTTTGATGCACATTACATCAGTGCATGTCAGTAGCTGTCCTAGCTGTTTTCTTCATGTGGATGTGTACTCACTTAATTAAAGCAACGCTTGAAATAAATAAATCATATATGTATAGAATGTACAATATGAGGAAGGTATAAGAAGACAAGTTATACTGTAACTATAGCAAATAACACTATAATTGTGTTGCATCCCAACGGCTTAAGACTCAATAAATGACTCGATTATAAAGTTATTAAGAAGTACATATGTCATTAATATTTTTTTTTTAAAGAACTTACCGTAACGAGATAACTACTAATCCTTGTCCATGAATACACTACTGAATGAACTGAAGTTGTATTTGTAAAATCACTTCTTGTTTACTCATACTCCGTACGTGTAGATTGCATACTATACGATAATGTAATATGTAAAACGAATATATGAAAACATGTACATGTACATCCCAAGTTTTAAATAGCCACATTCAGTGATAACCCATCTAAACCTATCAGTATAACGTATCGTTACATTATAATACCTCATTCGATTACTGTTATGCTATTATTTACTATCAGGATTTTATGCGCATGCGCATTTACTGGTTGACAAACAATCGTTACTGTACCGTGAAACATATGCATACGCATGTGTTTAGCACAGGTGGTTAGCGTGTGGCTATGATATTAATTAGTGAAAACATCATTTTGAATGATAAATTATCATATTATAACGAAAAATCAACTTTTATGAGAAAAAAATTCACTATCAATTATATATTGAACTCCAACTCGAGGTATCCAACTCGAAATCATCCGAAAACGGGGTGCATCGTTTTGAATAGCCATTACTTCATCAATTTTGCAGCGATATAATATATATATATATATATATATATATATATATATATATATATATTTGATAGTGATTTTTTTTCCAGAAAAGTTTATTTTTCGTTATAATATGATAATTTATTATTCAAAATGATGTTTTCACTAATTAATATCATAGCCACACGCTAACCACCTGTGGTTCATACCAGTATTTAATTGTGATGCTAATATCCTTTACACTGGATAATAAATTATAACCACATTCTTTTCGTGATGCAAATGTAACTTTTAATGTATTATCTCTATTATAATGATTTTAATTTATATATTATTAGCGTGTTATAATCTAATTATATTGTCTTAATTTCTCGTAAATATTATTAACCCCATTATATGGTCATATGTATGTACTTTCTGTGTTTAAAGAAATTGCGTTGCCGGAACGTACAATCTTAATACGGAGCGGGTAAATGATATAGTTTCAATTGTCCGCTCTATGGAGAATAAAGGTGTGGTGGTCTTTTAGGGTCCCCTGCATTATCTTCTCAGGGAAAAGGTTAAGTAGGACTGGAATGAGCAGACATCCATGACCGACGTCCACTGATATCCTTAATTAAGAAGTCACCCGTTTGTCCATTCAAAAGTACTGCGATCCTTGGGTTTCTGTAGAATTTTTAATGATCGGCCCTTAGTCTATGTTGAACCCTGTCAGAACCTGTCATAGACCATCATGCTGAATGCCGTCGAAAGCTGTCTTATAGGGACCTTTTCACCTTTTAGTAAGTTGACAAAAATGTTTCAGATTCTCAAATTTTCGATGACATCTGTGAGGAAACAGTAGTACTGAACATTAACCATGCTCTTAAATATCCATTATATTAATCTTTTGACGATTAAGAAACTGAATGTTATAAAGCGTTGCAACGCGAAACGATTTAATAATTTTGAGAGTTCTGTTGTAGTCGCTATATTTTGTGACACTACGAGGATTGCTTGCATTTATACATTGAATGAGCACGGGTGGCCGAGTGGTCTAATCGTTAGACTTTAACTCCAGGGGTCAGTGGTTTGAGCCCAGGTGAGGGTTACCTTTTTCTTTCTTTAATTTTATTCTTGTTTTTTTACTGGAGCCTTTTAGATCCAATGTTTACCTTTATCAATATAAAGCATTTAATGACAAACTTCAATATTTACCAAAATCTTTGAAAAGGTCCCTTAAAAGTCGATGAAGTTGTGAAAGCGCTAGCATCTGGCTTAAGTTACTTAGTATGTGTGGTGTGCATGGAATCGATCTATTTGTTGCTTGTTTTCACCCTTGTTTTAGTACATAAACTTGCTATTCATACCGAAACATGTTCTACTTGGGTCTTTTTCTTGTACAAAATGGTCGCACAGATATGCTGATCAGAGGGATCTTCAATACTTAGTTCATTATCTGTTAAAACATTAAATATAAATATCTTAATTGGACTTCAATTAGAACCAACATTTATAATATAATGATTCTCGTGAATTCTACTCTGATTTTGGTAATATTTTTCAACAACAAAAACATGTATTCAGCAGTAAAGCTCATACAAGTGCATACTTCGCACTCGAGATTTCATTCCTACGCATCTATAGTCCTTACTGTGGGTTATTCGACAACAAACCATGATAGAAAAATATTATTTCTTAATCATGTATACGCGAGAAGTATTTACGTTTAACCGAAGAGTCGCGGCCGATGTTGGAAGTCTAACCCTGTGCTAATCTAGTGTACCAAAGTCCAGTCTCGGACTTTGAAATCACCGCTAAACATCGCACATAACTCAATTGTGGTCAGCTTAGGACGCCGTCATAATGGAATAAGCTTGTGTGATAGAAAAAATTGCTATCTTTAAGGTGAAAGAATGCACATAAAACACGTTAAAATTCCGATATCTAGAATGATTTCAACTTAAAGTAATAAATATCTGTTTGCACGGTCAATTAAATGTGGCTTCCAACCCGAAACAAAAATACTCACGTTCATTTCCAGAGTTTTCATTAGCAAGAAGTATATTGATATTTTTCACTTAAGATGCTAGAATTTGAGTGAGTTTCTTAATATTCGTAACAAGAGGATATCCGTACTGTGCAGCTTTATTGTGCGAAATTCGTAATCCGCGATAAACGATTCCCATATGTATACTCAGTCACAAAAGTAACATCTTAACGATGGTAAGATTTGTTATACGCTCAGCGATTGTTTGTTTTTCCACAGATTCTTGTAAGATTCGTGACGATAAACCTCACAATAACACCATGCTTCGCCGCGCTTCAAGAAAATTTGTCGTTTGAGAATAACGGCGTTTTAATGTAGTGCTTTCGTGTACTAAAGGCCTGGCGTATTTATTTCACGCGTTTCGATAGCATATCGTGAAATTATGGTCTTATTATTTAGTCCCCTACTGGTTTCACCGAAGGGGACTTATGGTTTTGTATCCGTCAGTCCGTCACACTTTTCTGGATCCTGCGATAACTCTAAAAGTTCTTAATATTTTTTCTTGAAACTTGGAATATTGATAGATGGCAATATGGACATTTCATTTTATTTCTAGGTCAAAAATTGTGGTTGCTATGGCAACAAATAGACTAGAAATACTGCTGAAAATGGTGATTTTTCTGGATCCTGCGATAACTCTAAAAGTTCTTAATAATTTTTCATGAAACTTGGAATATGGATAGATGGCAATATGGACATTATGCACGTCATTTCATTTTGTTCATACGTCAAAAATTGTGGTTGCTATGGCAACAAATAGACTAGAAATACTGCTGAAAATGGTGTTTTTTTTCTGAATCCTGCGATAACTTTAAGTTCTTAATATTTTTTCATGAAACTTGAAACATGGATAGATGGCAATATGGACATTATGCACGTCATTTAATTTTGTTCCTACGTCAAAATTTCTGGTTGCTATGGCAACAAATAGACTAGAAATACTGCTGAAAATGGTGTTTTTTTCTGGATCCTGCGATAATTTAATAAAAGTTCTTAATATTTTTTCATGAAACTTGAAACATGGATAGATGGCAATATGGACATTATGCACGTCATTTAATTTTGTTCCTACGTCAAAAATTGTGGTTGCTATGGCAACAAATAGACTACAAATAATGCTGAAAATGGTGGTTTTCTGGATCCTGCGATAACTTTTAAAGTTCTTAATATTTTTTCATGAAACTTGGAACATGGATGGCAATATGGACATTATCCACGTCATTTCATTTTGTTCCTACGTCTAAAATTATGGTTGCTATGGCAACAAATAGACTAGAAATACTGCTGAAAATGGTGTTTTTCTGGATCCTGCGATAACTTTGAAAGTTCGTAATATTTTTTCATTAAACTTGGAACATGGATAGATGGCAATATGGACATTATGCACGTCATTTCATTTTGTTCCTACGTCAAAAATTCTGGTTGCTATGGCAACAAATAAAAAAAATATTGACTATGGTGGAATTTCTGACAATGGTGGAGCCGGTAGGGGACTTTTATTGCTTGGCAAGTCTTGTTTTTTATGAAACGTGACTGTTTTACAGTAATGCAAGATTTGGTCAGATTTACGCACGGATTTCTGGCATTTTATTGGTTGCGATTATAGCTCAATCTAACCGGTTTTCTTTTGTTAAGTGATTTTTAAATGCGCACGTTGTATGACGTAGTTTTGTGCTTCGCGCTTCAACACTTGGAAAACGAGCATAGGTTTTCAGCGTTGACCTTCTCGGATTGTTCCTGGTCAGTCGGTTCTTAGTGACTTGGTACTTCTCTTTTATCATTTTCATATGGCGACAATGTATCCATCAATAAATAACTTTTCTTATAAATATGTGTTCGTTTTGATTTAACAACAAAAGTGTAGCAAAGACAGCCATGCTATTTTCAGTTCAGACAGCATGAGCATACCATTGCATTTTCAGTACAGACAGCATGAGGATAACATCGCATTTTCAGTACAGACAGCATGAGCATATCATCGCATTTTCAGTACAGACAGCATGAGCATATCATCGCATTTTCGTGGTCCATACAGTTAAGATTTGTGAAATAAAAACGATTTTTACTGAACCATATAAAAGGGAAGTTTAACCTACAATATACGAGTGTTTTTAAGTAATATAGGCTGCAAAGGACGTTAAGAGTTTAAAGTACTACATTGATATAAGATATCTGGCATAACATCTTTCATGAATTATAACACAAACGACAGTGAATGCGTCAATGATGAATATAAGAATAAAACAGGTCGAGTTACGATTGTTCTAACATTTAGACAAATTGTGACGGCGCTTCGAGGAGACGCGGTTGTTCCACGCATGTTCAAAACAGTCCGTTCTCTGTATGATCACACACGATTCTTTCCTAGTCATGCAGATGCCTGGTCATTTGTGTTGACGCTTTATCATAATACAAAAAGATTTTCTAAATTATTGCAGAGTTTAACTCGGGGGTAACGTTCACTTTAAAATAACCTTGTTAGGAGAATGGTTTTTGAGGATATTAAGGAGGTCTTAAAAACAAAACAGAAAAGTTCCGTAATAAATACTTTTCCAGTTTTCAGGTAAGGCAAGAATAGTTTATACTTCCTCACACATATCTGGTGTTTGGAATTCAGCATTCAGTTTTACACTTTGAAAGCAATGTCCCCATTAATGGATCATTTATTTTCCGCTTGTTTTTAAACAGCAAAATAATGGACATCACATGTTTGTGGAATACTTGCTACATACATGTATATCTTACTGAAGTCTATCTTTTATGTACTTCAAAGACATCAATCAATAACAATCAAACCAGAAAACGTATTCCTGGCAAGAGTTTAAAACTTAAAATGTGTTGGCTTTTTTTCTCCATAAATAAACAAGTACACTTTGTTCTCTGTACTTACTTCAATCTTGTGCAATACAATAGTAACATACTGTCACATAAAAATGGGTCTGTCAACTAAAGAAACATGCATAAATGCAAGTTTGAATTATATCTGCCATGGCCCTTGAGTCACCAGGATATAAAACATACATGTGTTGAAGAGCCCATAATTTCCAAGAAACCATCAATAAAGGTCAACGGTAAAATATTGTTAATTAAGCATCAACAATACTTTTAAAACCCTTGATTCCATTTATAACATTTCTCCGTCAACAAGTCTCTACATCATCCTCCCCACTTTCACAGCTCCTCTCCGGCTGTTTCCAGGACTGCCCCACTAAACGAGAGGTCCCAGTACGACTCAACGTTGTGTTTGCGGAACTGTTCCCGAGCAAAGGCCTCTGTTGGGCATACCTTGAATTTCATCTCTCCAAAGGCACGCTGCTGCGTTGTACCCTGGAATAGACAATTTATTTCTATGACATTTTTTTTTAGATAGTTAAAAAATGCTGAGAATAAAAATATTACATCAGAAGTCAACACAATTCTTCTCAATCAAAATTTTTTTTTTGACTAGTAAAATTTATCTATAGCCTTACCTCCCACACTAGAACACATTTGTTACTGGTTGCTGGCCCTTCCTCCACTTCATCATCTAAAAATGATAAGCTTCTATACAATTACCACATTACATCACTTTATGTTCATTCTAATCTTCTAACAACAAGACACGTGTCCATAGGGAACGGATTCCCCCACATTTCAAGTTTGTATCAAAACTGCACTTATGTCAAAACAAGCTGTTCCTACTGAATTCGGCCTTTCATCTCTGAGTGTGACCGTGACCTTTGTGGTGATACACAGGACTCTCTCCTCATGGTGGTAACGTTAAAAAGTTAAAATGGTTTGCATTTGTGCAAAGTTATTTTAAAATCAATCTATATTTGGCAAAGTTATGGCTCAAATACAACTGAGTTGGAAGCACACTTTAAAATATTAACGGGTTTCCATAATAAGATAACCAGTCATTTTTGTATTAACCTATTGCATCCCTAGTTTGATTTTAATTGCTGACAACAAATCATTTGCTATGATGTACACAATCAGTGAAGTTACTGTTATAAAACAAGAGGTTGTTAAACTCTCATAACTAAAAATTGTGTAATAAAATACTCTTGTCTTAAGAACAACAAATACATTTTTTGGAGAGAACCATAACACAATCATATGTATGATATACATGTAACTAAGAAATCAACCAGAAAGTTCTGATAATAATTTTTTTAAGTTCTACATTATTATCATATAAAAAAGTTTGTTTAATAATTATTTATCTGCGTATGGTCCGTTTTGGGAAAATCTTAATGAGCTTTAACAGTGATTAGATGTCCACTCACCTTCTTTCTTTTTCTTCTGCTTATCCTCCGCCCATTTTATTCTAGTCAGCATTAATCTTCTAAACTTTCGCTGCTGCTTGGGACCTTTAGTACGTTAAATAGAAATAGATATGTGCCATGCTCTGGGGAAGTCAGGGCTAAATGTTTGTGCTTAAAGTATCGTCTCTGATTAGCCTGTGCAGTCTCTGATTAGCCTGTGCAGTCTGCACTTGCTAATCTTGTACGCTTTCTGCTTTTATGGAATATTTTGTTTACAGGAAATCTCTTGTGAAAAAAAAATCAAGCCTTGGCTAAAAAAAGTTCAGACTGCATAGAAGCTAATGTACAATGATACTTTATGTAAATATATTACGCCCGGTCTTGCTAGAAACTGGCTGATTTATAAATAAGTCACACTTCGCTACTGCAAAAGAAATATTTGGAAACATGAAGGTTGTCATGAAAAAATCAGCTAATGAAAGACACTTTATAAGTTTTTAGATATTAACATTTACTTTTGAGAGGTGAAAAATCACAATATTGTTAAGTAAATGCATTGGCAATTGTTTTAGTTATTGTCTTTTTAATGTTTCTTCATTTTTAGTTCTACCAATAAATTATATGCAGTTCTGAAAGTAACTTTTCAGCACTTCAAAAACCTACAATTTATTCTTTATCAACACAACTACATGTATTAAGTTTTATATTAAAAGCACTGTAGCATTGATACCTCCTTCGACGACCACTATATTACAGTCCTTGAACAAAACGACCACCCCAGTCATGTAGAGCTGGTTGGCATTTGTCTCCACCTTAAACTTCTTGGCTGGATTGCTCAGATCATTCACTCTTGAATAAACAATCGCACATTTGATTTATGTATTGATCTATTTCAGTCATGCTTAAGGCTAAAAACGGAGGTTAATGCATGTGCGTTAAGTGTCATTCCAGATTTGCCTGTGCAGTCAGTATAGGCTAATCAGAAACCACACTTCTTCCTTTTACGGAATTGTTCCTCTAAAGAATTCTCTTAACAAAACTCCATTCTAGCCAGAAAGTGTCATCCTATATTAGCCTGTGCAGACTGGCAGATGGATTGTTCTTCGTTTTTCAACATTATTTCAGAGATTGCAAGGCCGACTTTCAACCCATATATCTCTTGCTGGCATATTTGATTTCACTACTTTCTACTGATAACTGTGCATGCTAATGCCAGTAAATCACAATGACCAGACTTGAATCAGAGGCATGGGAAAATTGCCCAATACAAATCCCGACACATGTTACGTGACATGACCATCCAGCAAACAAGCCAACATTCCTTGGATTTGTAGTCCAGCCCTAAACCAATGGACCAAGCAGGCCCAGTAAAGACCAAATACAAGACCAATGTTTAAGTGATGGACATCAAAACCACATAGTGTTCACAAAATACTGCTCTATAAGTTTTCTTTACTATCCGGTAACTGTAATAGTATAAGTGTGTATGCTTACTTGGTCAAATGTTACATTCCATGAATGTATGAACTTGATCATGTTTCCAAAGCAATATCATTAAGTTTACCAAACAATATAATTTTGTTTTCACAATATGCAACTTGCAGTTATTATTCTATGCAAGATAAAATTATGACAAATTGGCAAAATGATATTATGATATCACACCCAATTTCTGTGAACAAAAGAGAAGTTCAAAAGAAACACAAAGGACACTGGAATATGAAAATGTATATGTTGAAATGTTCAAACCTGTAGACTGATACATGTACCCCAAGGGATGTGTCTTCTTTGATTTTGTTAATTTTTTTCTCTCGCCTCTGTTCCTTTGTGAGTTTTCTTGCTGCATTTGCCTCCTCATGAGCTCTGCGTAAAACAGATAAACGTTTGTGAACAGAACTTATTTGTTCAGGAAACCATGTTGTTTTTTTTTTGTTTTTTTTTAAGTGAACACATGTTTAGAATGTCTGCTCTCCGCACTGTTTGTCTAGACATATTTGGTTCTTTTATTTTAGTTTGTCACATAAAATCACCTTATAAATTTATTGGAACAGTATACAAAAATTATGATTCATGCAAAAATTAAAAAGCACTAACTTCCCTCTTTTAAGTTAAAAAACAGTTAAAGACAGTTTAAAGGTTAACAAGAGGGCCAAGATGGCCCTAGTTCGCTCACCTGAGAGGAGTCGGTTCATTCAATCTTTACCAAACTCCAAACCTGACCTAGATATTGTCCAGACAAACATCCTGGTAAAGTTTCATCATTATTGAGCTCAAACTCTGGCGTATGGAGTGTTTATGAGGCTTTTGTAAGATTTGACCTGGTGACCAATATTTTGAGCCCTCATGACCAAACATCAAACGTTGCTTACAAAAATAAATATTATGACCAAGATTCATAAAATATGAAACACAATTGTGACCTTTTTAGTGTTTTCAGGGATTTTGTAAAATATAATGAAGATTTTGACAATCAAAGGGCAATAATTTTGTCATTTATTATTCGATTTTGCTAATTATCAAACTTGACTGAGATCTTGTGGCAATATAGCTTCTAAGCAACTTTGATAAAGAATGCTTGAGAAATGTGAATGCTAGAGTGTTTACCAACCAAATGTGGATGGACAGACAGACGGCTGACAAAGACCAACCCTAAAACCTCACCTGAGCAATCAGGTTAGCTAAAAAGTGTTTTTTTTTCACCGATCTGAGCCATTTTCCAACTTATCTGAGATATCAATAAAACCAATGTATTGACTAAGATTCACGATAATAAAGCAAAAAGTATGACTTCTAGAGCGTTTACAAGGTTTTTCTATAGTCATATAAGGAAAACTGCCCCACCGACCCCCTGGCGGCCATGTTTTTTCACCAATCTGGACCATTTTCATAGTCATCTGAGATATAAATAAAACCAATCTTTTCATGATGATTGGGCAAAAAATGTAACTTCTAGAGTGTTCACAAGCTTTTTTACTATATATATAAATGTATACGAAAAATGCGCCCACCCCCCCCCTGTCAGACATGTTTTTCAACAAACTGGAACCATTTTCAAACTCAACTCTCGTGTCTAGAAAACAAATGTTCTGACAAAATTTCATGAAAATTGGGCAAAAAATGTGACTTCTAGAGAGTTCACATGTTTTCACTATATATTTATAGAGCAAACTGCCCCACCCACTGGTGGCCATGTTTTTTCACCGATCTGGACCATTTTCGATCTTGTCCGAGATATCAATAAAACCAATGTTTTGACCAAGTTTCATGATAATTGGGCAAAAGATGTGACTTCTTGACTGTTCACAAACCTTTTTTACAATATAAATATAAGGAAAACTGCCCTGTCCCCCTGGCAGCCATGTTTTTCAATGGACCAAAACCTTTTTACGAACTTAACTCACGTATCTAGTAAACAAATGTTCTGACCAAATTTCATGAAGATTGGACCAAAAATGTGACTTCTAGAGTGTTGACATGTTTTCACTATACACATATAGCGAAAACTGCCCCGCCTCTTGGTGGCCATGTTTTTTCACCAATCTGGACCATTTTCGAACTCGTCCGAGATATCAATAAAACCAATGTGTTGACCAAGTTTCATGATGGTTGGGCAAAAAATTGTGGCTTCTAGAGTGTTTACAAGGTTACTCTATAGCCAAATAAGGAAAACTGCCCCGCCCACGGGTGGCCATGTTTTTCAACGGACCGAAACCACTTTTAAACTCAACCAACATATCATTAAGACAAACATTTTGACAAAGTTACATGAAGATTGGGCATGCAATGTGACTTCTACAGTGTTTACAAGATGTTTTTTTTTTTTGACCTAATGACCTAGTTTTTGACCCAGCATGACCCAGTTTCGAACTTGATTAAGATATCATTGAGACAAATCTTCTGAGCAAGTTTCATGAAGATCGCACAAGAAATGTGGCCTCTAGAGTGTTTACAACCAAATGTGGACGGACAGACGACGGACGGATGGACGGACGTACGACGGACAAAGACCGATCCCAAAAGCTCACCTGAGCAATCAGGTAAGCTAAAAGATAATCAGCGAGACTGATAGCTGCTTCCTGATGATGCACTTTGTGAATGTATGGTTTAATTGAAAGCATAGGAACAAGAAATTTAGCATAAGGAAGTATTAAAAAATATTAATATATCGGAACAATTACATTGACCATTGGAGCACATAATGATTTGAAATTTGTTCATGTGAAGCATTTGCTGCATATCCTTTCAAATTTGGATCATGAGTATCCATGAAACCAAGTGGAAACAAATAATTATTTGAAAATCACTGTTTGTTAAGTATCCCAAATTTAAATTATTTGTTTTGCAGAAAAATGTTTCGAAAAAATGCTTATAAAGTAGGACCCTTTCAGGATATTAGTTTTCCTGCAAAACAAAGTTATTAAGAAAATAAGAGTCAATATAAGTCTTAGGCAACAGCTTCCTGAAAAATAATTGGACTGGCAATTGTATGTCCATGCAACAGGGATGCTGCAGATCAAGTTTCATTAACTTCAGATACTGCATATAAAGATTTATTGACTTTGAATCATTAGTGTCTGAGATCTTAAGCCCTTATTCAAAGGGGAGTAACTCCTAAAAAATTATGGAACAGAAAGAAAGCCTGAAAATAGGTTTCAGATTTTGCTGGCAAACAAATAATCCATTAGAAAATGATATATTATTAATCAAAGCTCAATAACTTCCCGAAAAATAAAACGACCAACATCGATCTAACAATATATGTCCACCCGATTAGGACACTTCATATCAAGTTTCACTAAATTTAAATCATTACTGTCTAGGATTTCTTCCGAAACACAGTGTGATTGACAGTAGGATGGACAGACATAGACTAGGACAGAAAAAATCTTAGGGGAAATTTGTTTCAAACAAATTCAAATTAAAATCCATTAAAATTACAATTAAGACTGGACTGGATAAAGCAGCTACTATATGTATCCCTTTTCTGGGAGAACAAGAGATGTGTTCGTCAGAAACACAATGCCCCCTTTTGCGCCGCTTTGAAGATTTTTTTTTTTTTTTTTTGACCTTTGACCTTGAAGGATGACCTTGACCTTGAACTTCCACCACTCAAAATGTGCAGCTTCATGAGAATGCCGCTTTGAAATTATTTTTTTTTGACCTTTGACCTTGAAGGATGACCTTGACCTTAAAGGATGACCTTGACCTTCCACCACTCAAAATGTACAGCTTCATGATAACGCCGCTTTGATTTTTTTTTCTTTTACCTTGAAGGATGACCTTGACCTTGAACTTCCACCCCTCAAAATGTGCAGCATTATAATACCGCCGCTTTGAATTTTTTTTTTTTTTTTTTGACCTTTAACCTTGAAGGATGACCTTGACCTTAAACTTCCACCACTCAAAATGTGCAGCTTCATGAGATACACATGCATGCCAAATATCAAGTTGCTATCTTCAATAGTGAAAAAGTTATGGCCAATGTTAAAGTTTTTTTCGGACAGACAGACAGACTGACTGACATACTTACGGACAGTTCAACTGCTATATGCCACCCTACGGGGTTCATAATAATTACAACTTAGAAAGTAAAACATGACTACTGTTCCTTACTTCTGTCGTTTTGCCATCTGTGCCCTGACATGTGCCTCTACCTTGGTGGGGTCCTGAACAGCTTCAGAGCCCAGAACTCGCATCAAGTTTGCCATCCGCACTGCAACATGTATGGAGATAACATGTCATATGTAAATAGGTGATATGTTAAGTGCAAAACACAGTCATTTGAAAATGATAAGTCAATCGCCCTATCAATTGATATGTTGATTGTATAATGATTAGTCAATCACCCAATCATTTAATGTGTTAAGTATTAATTGTTCAATAATGATACACTGTAACTCCAATATAGTGCGGTCCGTTATAACGCTGTGTCCAATATAACGCGGTTGGTCCTTGGATTCCGTTTTTTCTCCAACCTTCCATTTCTGATTCAAATCCTTGTTATGCAACTTCATGTATTTTCAGAAAATTCAAAGAAGCCAGCGATCACAGCTTGATTGCTTTATCCGCCCGTTTAACTGATTTTAATCGATTAGAGGTTAAACGACACTCGACAGCTAACTGGTGTTAATCTGTTGTGTAATGTCAATAAAGGTGTGAAAACTCGCGAGTCCGTGTTTATTACATGTATTTCCTATCAGAGCGGTTCAGTGCGCTAATTTCAATAAGGCAAGTGCAAGCGGAATAATTATCAAATTAAAGTTATTTAAAACGATTACCTGTTTATGTTTTGTATTTATCGTGTATTGTATTTTATTGTATAAACTATGCCTGTGTAAGTGTGTTATCGTTTATTATATGCTACACATGCTTGATAAATAAAAATATCTTGTGTGTGTTTAATGTTTCAGTACATTTACGAAAAAGAAATTAAAAAATCCTGCGTTTGATTTACATGCTAACGCAGTGTAATGGTTAACAGAGATGCACTTAAATTTGTGCCCGTTATCAGAAAGTTCACAGAAAGCACGTTTTTTACATGCTGCGTATGACTCAATAAAATATTTCTTTGTACATGTATCGTATTGCATTCAATCTAAATTTAAATTCGCTCGTCCAATGAAAGCTGTGACCCATAATGCACTGTACTAATTTTTCTGAAAAATGGCGTAGGCATATGACTTTGTTTACGAAATTCGTAAACATATTTCTTGTCATAAATGTTTAACAATATTTTTGTAAGTGATGTTGTAATAATATTGGATTATCGGATAAATTAAAAATGTGCACATTAGAAAAGCGGTATGTATACTGTTATCGTTCGATTCGGTTTATATGCATGAATTTGCGGATGACAACACTGCATGACAAAACAAAGGACCTATATTATAGGCTATACTTTACCTGTTTTTATAACCCCCTTAAATAAATAAGCTCAAAACTTATAACGCTGTCCGTTTATAACGCTGTTGCGTGGCTTGGACCCCGTCATCCGCGTTATATTGGAGTTACAGTGTAAATCACCCTATCATTTGATGTGTTTAGTGCTCATTGGACAATGATTACTAAATCACCTTATCATACAATTATGATGATAAATCAATAAATGCTTTAAAATACTGCCTCAACCACGTCCCCTGCATCAGATACCTTTGGGTTCCAGTGGAGGCGCCAACCCCAGCCGTATTTTCTCCTGTATCTCTTTCTGGGCCTCTTGGCGGTTCTGTCTCCGCAGTTTCTTGCGCTCTGCAGCTGTGAGGAAAACTGGCATGATTGGCTCTTTCTCTGGCTCCGCTGAAATGAAACATCAAATTGATAAAGCAAAATTAAAAGATGTTTATTCCTGGTATAAAGCCATCTCTGACTCGAGCTTGCCGCAGTACTAATGAATACTCCCTCCCAAACACTTTCACCAGAAAAATCCTCATAAAAAAATAAGTATAACCACTATGGAAAAATTATTTTATACTTGTCATTCTTGAATTATTTCCAAACAGTAATACAAGTTTGAACAAGGGCTGTTTGTAAAACATGCATGCCCCCCATATGGGCTGTCAGTTGTAGTGGCAGCCATTGTGTGAATAAGTTTTTTTTGTCACTAAGACCTTGACCTTTGACCTAGTGACCTGAAAATTAATTGGGGTCATCTGCAAGTCATGATCAATGTACCTATGAAGTTTCATGATCCTAGGTGTAAGCATTCTTGAGTTATCATCCGGAAACCATTTTACTATTTCGAGTCACTGTGACCTTGACCTTTGACCTAGTGACCTGAAAATCAATAGGGGTCATCTGCCAGTCATGATCAATGTGCCTATGAAGTTTCATGATCCTAGGCGTAAGCATTCTTGAGTCATCATCCAGAAACCATTTTACTGTTTCGAGTCACTGTGACCTTGACCTTTGACCTAGTGACCTGAAAATCAATAGGGGTCATCTGCCAGTCATGATCAATGTACCTATGAAGTTTCATGATCCTAGGCCTAAGCATTCTTGAGTTATCATCCGGAAACCATTTTACTATTTCAAATCACTGTGACCTTGACCTTTGAACTAGTGACCTGAAAATCAATAGGGGTCATCTGCCAGTCATGATCAATGTACATATGAAGTTTCATGGTCCTAGGCCTAAGCATTCTTGAGTTATCATGCACACCATTTTCAGATCTGTTTACCCTAGTACCGATTGCTTCTCAGTAGTTTGGAGGGCATCTCTCAGTAGTTTTGGGCTGTTGTCAGTAGTTTTAACTTGTTCAATCATTTAGAGCATTAAAACAGCATGACTGGGTCACATATCAATTAAACGGTACATACAGCATTAGATGGATTTACTTTCTATTAATTTAATCTGTTTATCACGTTATACCGTTATTATTTAGTGGATGTGCACACTGCCCTTCTAAACAACACTTTAACAAAAGGTTTTACATTGTGCTCACTGCACTTGTAACAACAAATTACACATCTTTAAAAAATAACTAACTTTTACATACATGATACAATGTTTCACTCAACTTTAAAATGAACAAAAAACTGAATACAAATTAAAGAACCTGGGGTCTGATTAACCCATTACTAATTCTTCAGGGAATGAGTTAATTAGCACAAATACATGTTCATTATATATGATATATATGATCATGATACCACTGGCCTTAACATAACATCAAAATGCACATTCTTTCAATGATCTGTAGTATGCCCCTTTCAGTCTTTTGAGTGTGTCTCTGTTATGCTGAGCATTGGATGCCAAGTAGACCTGTGTTTAGTATGTTAGTCCCAGGATTGTCAGAGGATTGCCCTATCTCAGTGATAGTAGTTATCTTTTATAATTGTTGAAGAACTGTCTCAAATGATGAGTTGATGAGATAAAATTGACAATTCCTTTAACATGTGTCAATGGCCTTAACATAACATCAAAATGCACAATTCTTTCAATGATCTGTAGTATGCCCCTTTCAGTCTTTTGAGGGTGTCTCTGTTATGCTGAGCATTGGATGCCAAGTAGACCTGTGTTTAGTTTGTTAGTCCCAGGGTTGTCAGAGGATTGCCCTATCTCAGTGATAGTAATAATCTTTTATAATTGTTGAAGAACTGTCTCAAATGATGAGTTGATGAGATCAAATTGACAATTCCTTTAACATGTATCAGCTTTCTCTGATTGGAAACAAGTTCAACCCATTACCACTACATACGTTTTGACACCATTTTTTGAAAGCCATTAAGATACTAAATTAATTGGTACCAAAAAAGACTGGGTACGACATGCACATAGATGATAGAGATTGAAGCTGTAGTTTGTTTCATATAGCTTATTACCAATTGTAAAAAGAGCTGTACCTCATAAATAAACTTTATGCATGTTTTTCTTTAAATTATAACCTTCTTTGAGCGATTTCCAAATCGGGAAACATAACTTTCAGCGTTTTATTCAAGGTCTTCTGCGTTGATAGAGACAAGTTGTTCTCTGAAATTAACTCGCACATAATAACCTCCGCATTGGTGGTTTTCAAGTCTTACTCCAAGCTAGATCCTTGCATCATAGAGGAAATGTCTTTATTTGAAGATTTGATCTTCCAATTAATGTAGCTCTGCGAGTCAATGTGTCGATTGCTGTCCTTTTTTTTCTTCCATGAGCGCACGAATAATCAACGTTACATGTTGAACAGTGAACGTTTTTCCTTTTTAGGACGGACCGAGGCATGGCCAGTATTCTCTATAGTTTTCTTTGTACTTTCGAGAGTTTGTTTTAGCAACTCTTTGGAGTGTTAATCGACGTCTGATTCTGTACCACGCCGTTTGAAAGAACTCGCCATGTTTAAAATGCAAACATCCGGGTCACTGATATTATGCATTGTCCCCGGGAGGCTTGAATTTAACCAATCTCTTGCACGACGGTTACATTACATTCACCTCTGTGTTGGGCTCAGAACGGACTATTGTTATGAAAGCGTCTCATTCATGTCATGATCATACCAAGCGTTCATCATTGAGGTTACAGTATACTAAACAATCTCTTGCACGACGGTTACATTGCATTCACTGCATTAAAGAAAACCATCTCATTCCATGATATCTTATATCAGTCTTAATTCATTATTATAAAATTGATATGGTTTTTTGATGTTAAGAAACCAACATACATGCACACGTCGAAGCAATTCCTAACGTCACTCAATAAACATTATGTTCAATTATTTACATATGTAAAGTGCGTGGAATGATTCACTCTGCGTAAATGGGCAATAAAATAGTTCCAAAGAGTTGCATTAAAACTCGCAAGTTTTTGCACAATTTATCGTACATTAAAAAGACATATTTCTTAATTTAATGCATGCGATCTTAAATATCCATTCAAATATACATTGAATGCGTTTGTTCGGTTTTAGCTATTTTATAGACAAAATGGCGAGCTGAGCCTTTCGCAGAGTTGTATGTGAGAGCAAGGAACGACAACTCTGCGTGGAGATTGGAATTTAACATTTCTTACTACGCAAGCGCCAAAATGATTATGATTGATGAATTACCGACAATGACCGAATATAAGCGAAAGTACGATTAAAAACCGAAATTTGACCATTTTGAGCGACGGATCCGTAGTTTTTCAGTACAAATCCGTATTGCGTAGTTTAGCCAAAGAATCCGTAGTAACTACGGCGAATCCGTAGAAGTAAACAGGTCTGCATTTTACTATTTTGAGTCACTGTGACCTTGACCTTTGACTTAGTGACCTGAAAATCAATAGGGGTCATCTGACAGTCATGATCAATGTACCTATGAAGTTTCATGATCCTAGGCCTAAGCGTTCTTTAGTTATCATCCGGAAACCATCTGGTGGACAGACGGACCGACATGTGCAAAACAATATACCCCCTTATCTTCGAAGGGGGGCATAAAAAGCTTTAAATACTATTGCTTTTTGCACAAAAAATATTGACTTCCAAAGTGAAATAAGTTTGACAGTAACTAATGTATGTGTATTTTTGCTTAATCCACACATAATACTTTTTGTATTATTCATAAAAAATATACTCTGATATTTACTAAACAAACCCTTATGTTTATCTTTATAAAAAAACATGGTATTCAACAAACAATCATATAAAATCAGCCAGTTGTACAATATGGAAAGAAAGATCAACAGGATTCCAATACCCACCCGGTGGTTTCATCTGTATGGGATGTTCCACAAGGTGTGTTATTCCCTCCAGTCTGGCCCGCAGTTCCTCCCCCAGACCCACATCAGTATACCTGACACAGAAACATATTCATGCGCTGTAAAATATTTGTAAAATTTACTTTCAATACCAGCAAATCATTGCGTTTTGTTTTATTGATTAAACTATTTCAACATAAGTCAAATGAGTTTGTGAGTTTTAAAACATGAACCTGGTGATGTTTGTGATTATTGATGCATGGAAATTAAAGGGAGTTGTTAATATATGTTGGCATGTTTTGAAGACGTGTGTCATTAAATGTTTTAAATTGATAAATGTAAGAATAAATTTAAACAGAGAAAAAAAAGCAATCGACACTGGGGCTAAAAACATTGACCCCTGAAGTAAATGTTTAATGCTGAGACCACTTCGCCATCCTTGCTAATTAGGTGTGAAGTTTATTTTATACTTTATATAAGCATTCCTCATACTGTCACAAAATAGAACGATAACACCAGAACTGTCCAAATTTTTCAATTGTTTGGCATTTGTAACGCTTTATAATTTTCAGGTTTTCAAATCATTTATGAATAAAATGGAAATTTAAGAGTGTGGTTAATTTTAGGTACATGTATTACTGTTTCCTTGCAAATATCAGAACTAAAACGAAAATTTGCAAATCTGAAACAATTTTTGTTTCAATTGTGTCCCTTTAATCCATTGACAATAGCTTGGATGAAGTCTACACTTCATGTCAAATCCCAGATCCCTGTTCTGTAAAGCAGAAAACTAACAAAGATGCCCCAATGACATATGTTTGGACACAGGATACAATATTACATAAGTCTGTATTTGACCTATGTCCTGTTTGACCTTCGCCTCTGAGCTACAGACACAAGTGTGCATGAACATGTTATCTCCACACAGTTGCCATTTTTGAAAATATTTTAAGATTGTCCTGAAAATTAATAATGATGGTAAATCCTGGACAAGTCGTATATGCACATATTTGACCTTTGGCTTCTAAGTAAGACCTTAAGCCAGAGCTACAGATAAGCTGCGTATTTGCGTAAATACGCAATAAAAAATAGGTGGATACGCAATTTTTTCAAAATCTGTGCGTACCGGTACGCAAAACAAATCGCCGATACCCAATTCGAGCCGCCTTCTATGCGTAATGAAAAATCACGTTTTGTTTTGGCCGTTTTGAATCGAGTCTTAATCGACAAGCGCTTGTTTTTATCTGGTAACGTATTTACCAATCGTTTAGATGATAATAAATGCGAGTCAAACAAAATGGCGTCTCGAGGCAGACGAAAAGTTGCGCAAAAAAATACAAAAACATTTAGATTCCTTTGTCGTGGTAAATTAATCTAAATATAAAACAATTGCAATGGGCATAGTTGATGACTATAATGAATTTTGTTTGAGGCATTTTCGGTCAAAATACACTATATTATACTACCACAATACCGTTCCAAACCCCTATGATGGGGTGTGTTGGGTTTCTAAAACAAAAGTACTGGCCCATATTATTGGAACAAAAACAAGTAGAAACACATTCGATGAGTGGGTTGAGAAATTCCATTGTCTTCAGATTGTTAAATCTGATAGCAGAAAGATGGAACAACCTATACTGCGATTGAATACATAACAGTGACTTTATGTAGGTTCGGTTTTGAGAAGCTGAATTCACGTTTTATTGCAAATACCCAATTCACTTGTTTGTTTTGGTACAAATACCCAATTATTTTTTATATGAGCGGGCATCATACTTTTGGATACCAAATCTCGTTTTCCATTACCCAATTCATTCTTATTTTGAAGGGTATTACCCAATTACCCCAAAAAGCTTATCTGTAGCTCTGCCTTAAGCTTTCAGCAAACTATTAGGCTACACCATGTTGCATCTTTTTAAATTTTCTAATACAATAGTAAGTTAGAGTCAAGAAGTAATATATCTACATTGAACAATGGACCTGTCTGTAATTTTGTACTTCAAAATATTTTGTAATGCTTTTCGACTACAAAAGATAATTTATGTATAATTTTGAAGACTGTTCTTGATGGACATACTACATTTTCATCTATGCTGTAAAAAACAAAACAAATATCTAGCATCTGAAACACTAGTAAGTAGTTACAATAATTGATTTGCTTATACCAAACTTACGAGTTTACAGTCCTGACAATATAGCTGTCCCACCATTCTATCTCTGGGATTTCTCCAGCAGCCTACAACGTCAAAAAAAATAAATTATAACGAAAGACTAAATTTTTCTATCCACTTCTTAAAAACATGGCAATTATTGTATTCAAACAGCAGAAAATGATGCATGATAAAACAACAAAATGCATAATAATGTTATTAAACAACATGTTCTTAATATTGAAGAGTGATTGTTGAAAAGGAATTTTAATTCCATCTTCTACTAATGTTAATTCAATCAAAACTGTCAATTACTAATTAAGCCCAAATACCGAATTTTGGCCAAATCTAATGAACAGAAACATATACATATATATGAGTTATTACATTCTATAAAATGTAAGGCATACATGAAACAATCTTGTGTGTGTTTTTCAACAGAGAACAGAATATTGTATGAGATCTCTTCAGTACCAGTTCCTTCTTGGGAGCCAATGTTGCCAGTTTAGCTGCGGAGGCAATGCCTGTCTTCTTGGCAGCCTGGGAAATCTCGCTCTGCAGTCGATCCAGCTGGGCCTGGATGTCACAAAGAAACATGCAACAGAGTTCTTACATACTGTTAACAGCAAAACTCTTTAGAAGTCTCATAGAAACATACGACAGGGTTGTACAAACTATTACATGCAAAATAAACACAAGTATGGTGATTGAACTTGTAATCATTTCTGAATATTTCTGAACAATTCTATGGTAAACAATGTAAAAGTTACCTTTGTTCTTAATCTCTGAGCCAACTGTTCAAACTTGCCTTGCTCGTGGAAGCGGAAACCACGTTTTTGTCTCTGTGGCTGCTCAATGCTGGAAGGAACAAAACAATTTGACATCCACCATAAAAGGTTTCAATTTGATAATGAACAAGTTACTTTACAGCAACATTTTATTTGAAGCTGTGGACAAAAGGCTGCGGGCCTAGGGCAACAGTTCAAAATGTCCCCCGACACTAAGAGACCACAGTTTTCAATGTTTCACCTATGCCCACGATATAATTGTTTTAGTACCTAATGCATCATACATATATTATAGATCATTATAGAGAATATCATGACAGTGATATTCCACTGAATTGTATCACATACAACAGATTGTGTGACAGTATATTTTATCATCGCTCAGGGCCCTTAAAAAAGTTCAATCCAACCCAACGGAAATTTCAGACCTACCGTAGGTTTCCACGTAAAGCGCGCAGAGTTTTACCGCCAAAATTCAAATTAAAAAGCTGGTGCGCGCTATACATTGATACAGCGCTATCCTGGCTGCTAAATTGTTAAAAAAAATGTTGTGTAATCGTAAATAATCAAAATGGCCGCCATGTTTTTTTCCAGAAAACTACCACCCTATAATCGTACAGACTGATGGGCCATTGTCGAAACAACAAGAAGTCGCTACTGGTAGATATGAATGCGGTAGAAGAAGTTTTGGTCAAAAATACATTGATACAGCGCTATCCTGGCTGCTAAATTGGTAAAAAAATTGTTGTGTAATCGTAAATAATCAAAATGGCCGCCATGTTTTTTTCCAGAAAACTACCACCCTATAATCGTACAGACTGAGGGGCCATTGTCGAAACAACAAGAAGTCGCTACTGGTAGATATGAATGCGGTAGAAGAAGTTTTGGTCAAAAATAAATTTGTTTGAATAAACTTGCGGACATTTCTTTGTTTGTGTTTTTACACTTCTTTATTGATAAATTCCGATGGGGATTGTTGTCGACATTCCAGAGAGCAGGCAAGGGTAGGTGCGAACGAGGTCTTTTTTGCGGGTAACGCAATTTTTGAATGCTTAATTAAGCTTTCCAATGCCCCGGATTATTGGATTGTGCAATAGTAAAATGGCGGCCATTTTCGGTCCGATTTGGTGGATTTATTGTCTTTAAATATTTTTTTCTCCATTTTTGCATTTAAAAAACAGCCTGCGCGCTATACACGAGAGCGCACTATACGTGAAAACCTACGGTATGCCAATGCACATGTTATCATGACATCCTAACAACATGTAAATTCATATTTTAATTTAATTACCATGTTTTTCTATCAATTGAATCGGGAAAATTTCACCTTGAATTTCACCTGGTTAAGTGTATTCAATACTCAAAAATCTAATTGAATCGGATTATATATCCATATATATGACGGTATTTACCCAATACTGCATAGTGTTTGTTTTTGAAACAACTGATTTGGAGGCAGTAAACATTTCAAAGTGTTAACCAGTAAACATTGCACAGAGGGGCATGGTTAACAAATATATATTAAGTAAAATTTCAATCATATCTCAAGCTTTACTGTTCAGATATGTCCATACGACTTATTTTCGCAAGGTGCAGCTCATATTTATTGTGTCTGTCAGGCTGAGTTTCCTGAGAAGAACTGTTTACAAATCCAACTAGATCATCAATTTACAGATAGTTGCTTGACTTGACATACCCTTTCTGCTTAAGTCCGGCTCCAATAAAAAAACATGCAGAAAGGAAAAATAATACAAGACTGAATCTTTAGAAATTGTTGTAGCTTTCCAAATGATGAAATAATTTTAATATCTCTACTTGAAATTATAAGTAACAAGCCTCTTATGCTACATACAAACATCTTTAACGGAAATCCTACATGAAACAAAACGCCGCATTTCACAACTTTATCATGAACATACCTGACACGAGGGTCAAAGTATTTAGATGCACTGATCTCTTCTGGAGGTGCATCTATCAACCCTTTAAACTGTTCCCGTCTCTTGGCTCGAATGTTGGCCTGAACAAATGAGCATTATCAGTTATCAACTGCATCCATTGACCGGAGCTTGGGTTTTACAGAAAATTTGTATTGGGCTATCAGAAATTCCAAGCATAAGCCCTATGGGGCTAGGATCGTAAACCCAATATACTGGCGTTAGAGCCTTGCTTTAATAGCATCTTACATCTTCATGGCAATTTTAGCTAATAGTTTAATAAAATAAAAATTCAATACTTCAATTTATGCTTAGAATGTCACAAGTCCCTGCGCCATGTATTCATTTCAAATCACTGGTCTATATAACACTGTTCAAGGTTTGCACTGGGGTGAAACTTTTTTTAAAGCCTTTTAAGTGTAGACAATTTGAAATTGTAGGCAATGCAGTCATAAAGTACAAAATGTAAGCGTTGTTAAAGGTAACTTTTTCGAGATCATATGGCAATTAATTATATTAACATTTTACAAAACCCAAGCTTTTTTCAATTTTTTTATCTTTCTTAGAACTCCCAAAGATGCCATTTAAAACAGAGCAACTGAGACTATATTATATGCAAGCCCTCAAATGTATACCTTGAGAGTTGGAGCATAGTGGGTTAGAGTGACAGCCTGGCCAGTTTTAGCATCAATAGTCCGTCCTTCAGAGTCCAATATCAGGGGTGTGGGTCTGAAAATCATTGCATATACAAATACATAGGCTTGCAAAAAATGCGAAAATACATAGGCTTGCGATAATGAAAGAAATACAGAGGTTTATCATAAATGACACAAATACGTAACCTTACCACCAATGAAACAATTATGGTGGCTTACCATACATGAAACAAATACATAGCTTGTCATAACTGCTACACAAACATAGCATGCAATCAATTAATTTTCATTAACTATGTTTATATTCAAAATATGCAGGTTCTGTTATGCATGTAGTAAGATAGCTTATGAAAGAAAGTTTGTAGATAAAATTCAGATAAGAAGTGATATGCACTTACTGTGACATTGGCTGGGCTCTGCTGGAATAAAACAGGAATATTTTAAGTTATCAGTCTGCAGTGTACTACTAATTTCCTACAATTTCCAAGCAAATATTTTGATTTGTTTAAAAAATTGATATAAATGTGTTTTAACCTAAATATAATACTTTGCACTCATTTTGTGCTCAGTTCTTGGTCATTTACATTTGCCTAATTTTTATTTGAGAAATGAAAAATCAACAAACTCTGGCATAAGTTCGGTTTTACAGCAACTCAGCTTGGTATTATAATGCTATTTCCATGAATTGATATTAATGTCTACAAATACTGTGAAGTTGATTGTTGTTAATGACATGTAAGCTTCAGTTAACACACTCCAGTAAATCAGGAGTGTGATTTTGGAAAACCTTCAGGGAAGGAAATCCCTCCACTCAATACTGGGTTCGCAAGAACTGGTCAGTAAACAATACGTCATGTAAAGTTAAACCAGTTTTTATTGAGCAATTCTGGATGAAAAAGGATGAAAAAAAATCTGCTGAAAGCCTGGGATAAAGGGATAACAATAGATTTAAAAAAAGAGGTGATAAAATGACCTTTCCTTGAAATTGTGAAGGGTCAAAATGAAATGTCCATGTTTAAATTCGCAAGTCTAAAGTTTGTGTTTCTCTGCATTTGTGATAAAGGTTCTGCTTTTGTTTAAATAATGTGAGAAACTGTACACACAAAAATCATCAAATATCTTTTTTCTATGTTTATAAATTTTTATTAAGTTTTTTTAAGGTATACCATTGCAACATATGATGCATTGCAAGTTACTGGTTGGAGTCAAAAATATGTGATTTGGGGTCTATTGAACCTATTGCTACCTGTGTACTTCGGGTGGCAGTTTCACCTCTGGCACTTTCACAGGGGGCATGCCCTTCATGGGGGCAGGGAGCCCAGGCATACCGGCCATGCTGGCGAGCCGGGCCTGGATCTGAGCCTGCAACTCATTGGCACGCTGGGCCTTGTCCTTAGCATCCTCCATGTACTTCTGGGCCTGGATACAGACACAATTACAGAATTTTAACCATTGTGTAAAAGACCAAATAATGGCTTTACAATCTGCTATAAAAAGCCTGAGACTGAAAACAGACTTGATTGAGAATGGACAAAAGAAGTGTATTTATAATTCGGATAGTTGTCTTTTGAAATTTCTAGAAAATTCAGCCCTTTTGAAATGCCTCGAAATTTAAGCCTTTTGAAAGCCCTGGACAGTTTAGACATTTTAAAAGCCCTGGAAAGTTAATCCCTTTTAGACTCTAAAAAGTTAAGCACTTTTCCAACATACAAGAAGTGAAGCATCATCTAAACCAGCAGGGGACAAACTTTATTATACAATGCAGTCCTATATTTATGGCAAGCAACCAATTGCATTACATTGAGACGCAAAACAAATGCAATAGACATGAAACACATATAACAAACACACAAACATGAATACAAGTGGGGTCAACGCCATCAACAGTCAATATATAAAAGGTGGGGGGTTAAAAACAGCTCCAAACATCACACTTGGCCTAGATTTATTTATTTAAAATTAACTGCACATACAAACTAATCTTATAGCATCACAATTCAAATTAAATAGCAATAAAAAAGAGAGAATACTTTTCAATCAAATTACCATTAAAATACTCAATGGTTCAAATTACAAATAATGTGCTATATATGTACATCGCAAGCTATATCACGATCATGATCCATAGATCTGCAGTGTAGTTAAGTAAACAACTGATAGCTTAAAACATAGAATCATTATCATTTTACTGTAAACAATTCGGGGCGACAACAAAATAAGACTGTGCGACCTTATTTTGTACTCTGGTGGACCAGCAGGGCGACTTGCTTTTAGCAAAATTGTACGCTCCTGTATATGATACCCTTACGGGCATAAAAAAGACGCAACATCATATAGTTAAACATTCAGATAATCGAAATGAAATTCAGAGAAAAGCCGTAATAAGATTGTAAAAGGCAAAATTACAAAGCTTCGTTGTGTATGTTTATTTTAGCAACATAAAATCAAATACCTGGACACTTGAGCTATTTTAAAAGACCTGGACAGATATGCCCTTTTCTATTCATTGGAATTTTTTTTTTTAGACCCTAGAAAGTTGTCCCTCTTTAAATCACTGGAAAGTTAAACATTTCCTAGGCCTTTAACCTTTTAAGCATCTTAAAAGCTCAGTACATTTAAATTCTTTTGAAACCCCTGGCATGGTAAGCCACTATGAAAGCTCTAAAAAGTTTGGCAACTTTTCAAAACCCAGATAGTAAAGTTTATTTGAAAGCTCTGGAAAGTTAAGCTTTGAGTAGCTGAACCCTTGTAACAGCTTGAAAGTTTAGCCCTTTTAAAACCCTAGACAATTTTAGCCTATTTAAAAGCCCTAGAATGTAGAGCCCCTTTAAAATCAAAGGAAGTTTGGCCCTTAAAAGCCATGAAAAGTCGCACCGTTTGAAAGTCAGCCTTTCATGTTTGCTTGTGTACCTGAGTGGGTGGGGGTGCAGGTTTGCTAGTACCCATGATCTGTGCCTTACGCTCCTGGATCATCTTCTGGGCATTCTGCATCATCTCCTTGATCTGTAATACAAGTATTCAATGCCAACATACGAACAATCCATATGCCAAGATAGTAATGATTTAATTGCTAACTGAGTAATGTTAATTGGTCAAAAGAAGATTGTTCATTCGTCAACACAGCTATGGTTTAATGGTCAACAGAGTAATGATTTAATGTTCAATAAATTAATTACTTGATTGCAAAAATAGTATTGGTTAAATGACTGTCCCAATATTGACGGTTCAATTGTCTAGACAATAATAGTTTAATGTTCATAAAATTAATGGCTAAATGCCAACATAGTAATGGTTAAATGGCCAACTTACGCAATAGTTTAACGACCAATGTAGTAATGGTACATTTTCTAACATTCAATGGGTTTTTGAACACCCATGCTTTATTAACTTTAATGATGCGTTATTCATTAGCTTTCGTTGTTGTTTTGTTAATTTTTATTTCAAATAGGAAAATGAAAACTTCAAGCACCAAGGCAGACAAATTCCTTCTATTGTACCTTTTCTTCAGTGAGCTGTCCAGGACTTGGCCCCTCATTCTCACTCGGTTCTTCCGTGAACTTGGTCTTCTTTCTAGTATCATCACGCCCCTCGTCATAATCATCCTTTAAGATATTAAACAGAAGACCACATGATGTTTTTAATTTGAATTTTTGCCATTTTAATCAGTATTTAAGTCAACTGTACAAAAGAGCTACAAACTTGCATTCTTTGCCATGGTTGCCCAATCTCATACTTAAAGTATGTGTTGCACAGCTTTCATATGGTAACCCAGAAAAACTACTGGCACACCATGCTTTTGAGTTCCATTGGCTGGCTAGTGGACACCTGCTTGACAAAACTCTTGCTTGACAAAACTTCAAGTTCCAAGCCAAATGAAAGCCCTGTTTCCTCCTTGCCTCCAAGTAATGTAGCCATCAAGAAGAAAGAAACCTGTCCATTTTCATTATAAGATGATTCAAAACAATACAAATGTATTCCAATCATTCATTAAAGTTCTACATTTGTTTATATATAAAGCAGGTACAATAGTTGATCAGGTAAAATGGATTACACAATCACAAAGCGTGACGGTTTGTTTTTTCGCAAGAAGACAAGAAAAGTCAAGCATACCTTTTTGCGTTTACTCTTGTAAGACTTGCTGGAAGATCTGTAATCTCCCCAAACATCAAACAGTTTCTCAGCAAACATTGGTGCTTGCTTCTCATCCAAAAACGTCTGCAATTTATCTGAAATTATTCATGAGTCCTCAAAATTTTAACCAAGCTTTGATCTTTTTATTTTGCTTTTAAAAACTAGTAGGCATGCTTTATAAATATTGAGCAAGGATGAAATATAACTAATGGAAATATCTAAAGCATTAATAGCTCAGTGGTGAGTTCTGCTCGTGTTTGCTGCACCCCCCCCCCTGTCCCCTACGCCCCCCCCTGTCCCACAAGGCTGGCTCATGTCTGCTGCGCCCCCCCCCCCTGTCCCACAAGGCTGGCTCATGTTTGCTGCACCCCCCCCCCTGTCCCACAAGGCTGGCCAAAAAACAAAATTGTGAAATATTCAATGGCTAACAAATATATGCTTGCAAACCCTTATAACAAGTTTTGATTAATAAATTTTGCTAGTATTATTAAAATATACCCTGCTCATTTTAAGCAGCAACCTGTGCTCTTTGGTAACTTAGATATTTGTTAATTAAATAAATGTAATTTATATAAAAGGAGGTCTCCTTCAGCATTACTAGCATTTTTTTATTTCTGAAATAACAAGCGTCTTTTTCTTTAAACTTGAATGATTTTCTTTTATATAACTTGTAATTTTGTTATTTTTGGATTATTTCAAGCAAATAAAATCAATGGCAAGAGGCCATTAAAAGCTGAAATACAAATATGAAATGAACCACATGCCAAACACAATTACCTGCAGTTTTCTTTTCATCGTAGCCATTGTCGATGCACTTAAGGGCCGCCGTTACAAGTGAAGGCTCACTAAAGCCCAGGAACTTACTCACTGCCTTGTCCAAGAGCAGCTTCAAGTCATCCCATTCCTTGTCAGACAGGGACATTGCTGTGGAGATCAATACACACAAAATTTAAGCGAGATTATACGCTTTTTAATATATGTTTAATTGTAATATATTGATAATATACAATACAATAACGCAAAATATGCAAGAAAAATTATACATTGAAGGCGAATTTCATAAAATACAGCAAAGACAAATTAGCGCCCCTAGTCAATTGTGACGAAGATATTTCGTACAAATTTTCCTACAATAACTGAAGCATTTGTCTTTTTAGTTAGTGTTTGTGTGTCGTATGAATAGATATCATTGCAGGAATTTAAAATTAACTGTTAAAATAAATTGTGATTCACATCATACATGCATGATTAACATGCTGGCGAATTTGACTGTACAGCCTTTTTTCAATTTCAGAATTACATATCTGGCTTTTTTCGCATTTTTTGACACACGTTCTTCTTAACTTTAATTTTAATTTATATAAAATATATGTCTAATACGTTTTTACAAATTTTATATTAATTAATAAATATTTGACAAAATCGTATAATCTCGCTTTAATGCCACGGTCAATAGAAAATAGTACTTGTGTATTTTAAAGTGGCAACAGTTCTTGTGAAAAGCAAAGAACATTTATTTCAAAAGAAACTATTTCATTTGTAAGAATGTTAATTTTGGTATGAATGGAATATACGCTAGCGATGATTTGTACAAACAGATTTTACACATTTGGTATCAATAAGTACAAACTTTGTACTTATTGATTTACATGGCAAAAAATATCTCAGTTGGAAGTCAAGAAAAACTAGGGAAAATGGGAGAATGGAAATATGGCAAACATGTTCACTAGCAAATGATTCCATCGTGAAAACAGGTACTTTAAGGATTTGAGGTGTGCCCATATGGAGAAGTGCAGTCACAATCAAATCAAAGCCCTATATTTTTCCTAAATTAATTATCTGATCAGGTATTAGGTAACAAGGCCCAGCTAATTGGGCCTTTATTACTTTACACAATACTGTCAAATCGCTAACAGCAGAAAAATCCCCAAAACATGTATAGCAACGGAAAAAAAGATCAACCATTTTTACAACTTTCTTATTTTTCCTTTATAATTATCTTGATGCCATAGTATTACTAGTCAGTTTTTATAGTAAATTTTAAAACAATGTTCTGTTTGATTGCCTTGCGCTTGAACGACAGATTAAACAAGCGATGTGTTTGTGAAACACTATGTCCCCATATATTTGACCTTTGACCTTGAATGATGACCTTGACCTTTCACCACTCACAATGTACAGCTCCATGAGATACACATGCATGCCAAATATCAACCTGCTATCTTCAATACTGCAAAAGTGTACATTAAATTAGCGATTTTGACCCATATATTTGACCTTTGACCTTGAAGGATGACCTTGACCTTTCACCACTCACAATGTGCAGCTCTATGAGATACACATGCATGCAAAATATGATGTTGCTATCTTCAAATATCTTCAATATTGCAAAAGTTGTTGCAAATGTTAAAGTTTGCACAAACAAACACACAAATCAACCAACAGACAGGGCAAAAATAATATGTCCCCCACTAAAAACTCAGTCCGGTCAGACAAGTAGACCAATATTTCACTTGTCCTGACCCAAAAGCAACTTGTCCTGGCCATTTTATCTTATTCTGCTCAGTACTTTGCAAAATAATGAAATAATACAAAATGCTCAAATCATAAAGCTTTTAATAGTTCAAAATACATGTTAACATAAATGTAGACAATTTTAATACAATAAGAACAGACTAGAATAACAGGAAAACTTGAGATTATTGATTTTAAAACATTATACAAAGCCAATATAAAATCATACCATACATAGATATGACGTCACTACATTAAAATTTTGTCTGTAAGATCGGTGTGTACAGGTGTCAAAAAATGCATATTCTTTTTGTAAAAAAAAATCTAATCGAAAATTGTTTGTGGTAACTCCACAGAAATAACGGATTTAAAGGCATTTTTCTAAGTAATAAAATTATAACGACCACTTGTCCCATCGGACTAGCAATGTGGTTGTCCCGGACAGTTGGACTACCGTTAATGTCGAGCCCTGCAATGTGATATTTGAAAGCAAGCATCCTGGTACAATCAAATACATGTATTGCAAGCAAGTTAAATCAATCTAGATAACATTACAGACATTTAAAACACAATGTATTTCTGTTGCAAGAAATTAAAACAAGAGCACCGCCTTGCGGGTGCAGACCGCTCATCTATTTTCTTTTTAAAGGGACTCTCATTTTCAATCACAAAGGAGGGAGGGGTGTAGTGAAGAGGGGTGTATAGTGTGGGGTTGTGGACATTTATTACATTATTTTCCAATTTTCCAAAAAAGCGAAAAAAAAAAAAAAAAAATTCGGGGGGGGGGCTGGGGGGGAGGGGGGGGGGGAGTTTTTGGGTGCGATTGTTGGACGGTATTTCAAACATAACCATTTAAAAAAAAAAAAAAAATGGGGGGGTGGGGTATAGTGTGAGGGTGTGGTGGTAATTTGTGAGATGATCTTAAAAATTAAAAAAAAATAAAAAAATAAAAATTTGGGGGGGGGGGGGGGGGGGGGTTGGAATACTTAAGGAATAAAATGGACCTAAACACAAAACTTAAGCAAAAATTTTCAATTTTCTAAGTATAAAAAGGGCACATTATTCTGTCAAAATGCACGCCAGAGTTACATAACTTTGCCTGCCCAGTCCCCTCATGATAGTAAGTAAGTTTACCAAGTTTGAATGCAATAGCATTGATACTTTCTGAGAAAAGTGGACCTAAACGCAAAACTTAACCAAAATTTTAAATTTTATAAGTATAAAAAGGGCACATAATTCTGTCAAAATGCAGGCCAGAGTTATCTTACTTTGCCTGCCCAGTCCCCTCATGATAGTAAGTAAGTGTACCAAGTTTGAATGCAATAGCATTGATACTTTCTGAGAAAAGTGGACCTAAACGCAAAACTTAACCGGACGCCGACGCCAACACCGACGCCAAGGTGATGACAATAGCTCATAATTTTTTTTCAAAAAATAGATGAGCTAAAAATAAACCGACTAGGTGTAAATTTCTCGACACATTCTTTACAATTGTCAAGGTTGGTGTTGTATTAATTTCATGGTTTGTTTTGAATTTCAAACTACTTATTTTTCACTCAGTTTTTTTACATGGACCCTCATTTGAGTACAATATAAGGCCATAAGTTTCATCATTAAAGAATATGGTTATGTAAATTGAAAAATGACTGCACAGATATAAGTTAATTTCTAAAAATAAAGGTTAGCCAAGATAACAAGGGCTGTTTGTAAAACATGCATGCCCCCCATATGGGCTGTCAGTTGTAGTGACATCCATTGTGTGAATACATTTTATGTCACTGTGGCCTTGACCTTTGACCTAGTGACCTGAAAATCAATAGGGGTCATCTGCAAGTCATGATCAATGTACCTATAAAGTTTCATGATCCTAGGCGTAAGCATTCTCGAGTTATCATCTGGAGACCATTTTACTATTTCAAGTCACTGTGACCCTGACCTTTGACCTAGTGACCTGAACATCAATAAGGGGTCATCTGCCAGTCGTTATCAATGTACATATGTACCTATGAAGTTTCATGATCCTAGGCGTAAGCATTCTTGAGTTATAACCCTGAAACCATTTTACTATTTCGAGTCACTGTGACCTTGACCTTTGACCTAGTGACCTGAAAATCAATAGGGGTCATCTGCCATTCATGATCAATTTACCTATGAAGTTTCATGATCCTAGGCCTAAGCGTTCTTGAGTTATCATCCGGAAACCATCTGGTGGACGGACCGACAGACATAAAGTTATCTTACTCTAACCATGGTTAAAGTTTTGGGACAGAATGACAGACAGAAAGGACAAAAATAACTAGTGACCTGAAAATCAATAGGGGTCATCTGCCAGTCATTATAAATGTACCTATAAGTTTCATGATCCTAGGCGTAAGCATTCATGAGTTATCATCTGGAAACCATTTTACTGTTTCGAGTCACTGTGACCATGACCTTTGACCTAGTTACCTGAAAATCAATAGAGGTCATCTGCCAGTCATTATAAATGTACCTATAAAGTTTAATGATCCTTGGCGTAAGCATTCTTGAGTTATCATCCGGAAACCATTTTACTATTTCGAATCACTGTGACCTTGACCTTTGACCTACTAGTGAACTGAAAATCAATAGGGTTCATCTGCCAGTCATGATCAATGTACCTATGAAGTTTCATAATCCTAGGCAGGGGTTTTTATCTGATGTTGGGGAATGGGCCTGGCCTTTTTTGAGGGGAAAAAATCGCGCGAAATGTCGGATTTTGGGGGAAAAAATCACGCGAAACGCCGGATTTTAGGGGAAATAAGGAGAGTCTTAAATAATCTATTCAACATATTTTGCTGTTTTTAACACAAACTCAAGGCAACAGATAATCTAATTATGCAATTTGCTATATTTTCTACACTGGATCAGGTTAACTTATGTATTAAAAGTAAAAAAAAAAAAAAAAAATTTTTTTTTTTTTTTTAGGGGAACAAAATGAAGTCTGGGGGAAAATTCACCTGCTGAGGGGAACAAAAAATCCGCGGGGAAAGGGCCGGTTTTCGGCGGGTCCCAAAGAAGGAAAAAAAGCCCTGCTATGCCTAAGCATTCTTGAGTTATCATCCGGAAACCATTTTACTATTTCGAGGAGTCACTGTTACCTTGACCTTTGACCTAGTGACCTGAAAATCAATAGGGGTTATCTGCCAGTCATGATCAATGTACCTATGAAGTTTCATGATCCTAGGCCTAAGCGTTCTTGAGTTATCATCCGGAAACCATCTGGTGGACAGACCGACTGACCGATGGACCGACATGTGCAAAACAATATACCCCCTCTTCTTCGAAGGGGGGCATAAAAAGAGGATATAAAAGAGAAAAAAATCTGTGTAGTAAAAAGAAGTCACTTCCAACATCCCTGCTTTTGGTCTAGCTCATTAACACATGGTTAGTGTATGATTACCAGTATCCCATGGTTTGATCCCGGATTGCAACTAAGGATTTTTCACAGACTGTGAATAAGTTAACAGATCATGGGTTATTTAAGGGCCATGCAAGGCACACTACATGTAAGTGTGCATTTTTGGTCCTTTGAAACATATCAAGGGGGAGCAGAGGATTGAAAAAGCATTGCAGTGTTAGACACTAACTTATCTGAGTAAGGAGTCCTTTGGACTCCTTACTTTTGAAATTTAGGAGTCCGGACAGTTTTCAAGGCGTCTTACAATAAAGACACTTTTTATATCGTTTTTATTCAGGCCATAACACATGTCAATCCATGAAATGTTATATTTTTCTTTCATGTTTGTTTTCAGATCAAAATTCTTAGTGACTGCCTTTTCAATATTTGTTATATATCACATTCAGAGCTACAGATAAGCTGCGTATTTGCGTATTTACGCAATAATAAATAGGTGGATACGCAATTTTTTCAAAATATGTGCGTACCGGTACGCTAAACAAATCGCCGATACCCAATTCGAGCTGCCTTCTATGCGTAATGAAAAATCCCATTTTGTTTTGGCCGTCTTGAATCGAGTCTTAATCGACAAGCGCTTGTTTTTATCTGGTAACGTATTTACCAAATGTTTAGATGATAACAAATGCGAGTCAAACAAAATGGCGTCTCGAGGCAGACGAAAAGTTTCGCAAAAAATACAAAAACATTTAGATTCCTTTGTCGTGGTAAATCAATCTAAATATAAAACAATTGCAAAGGACATAGTTGATAACTATAATGAATTTCGTTTGGGGCATTTTCGGTCAAAATACACTATATTATACTACAACCACAATACCGTTCAAAACCCCTATGATGGGGTGTGTTGGGTTTCTAAAACAAAAGTACTGGCCCATATTATTGGAACAAAAACAAGTAGAAACACATTCGATGAGTGGGTTGAGAAATTCCCTTGTCTTCAGATTGTTGAATCTGATAGCAGAAAGATATAACAACCTATACTGCGATTGAATACATAACAGTGACTTTATGTAGGTACGGTTTTGAGAAGCTAAATTCACGTTTTATTGCAAATACCCAATTCACTTGTTTGTTTTGGTACAAATACCCAATTATTTTTTTATATGAGCGGGCATCATACTTGCGGATACCCAATCACGTTTTCCATTACCCAATTCATTCTTATTTTGAAGGGTATTACCCAATTACCCCAAAAAGCTTATCTGTAGCTCTGATCACATTGCATTTTTTTGAAACGCATTCCAGTAATATTTAAGTTAATAATTAAAGGGTGTTGTGGCAGTTTTGCTGATTTGTTTCCATCTAATAGATTTCGTCCAAAATTTGTATTTAAGATATATATACAAATACCATATGAAAAATGAAATAAAAACATAGGGTCATCGGCCTTGTTTTGATTTTATTCACCTGCATTATATAACATGTACTTTTTAAATAAAACTGAAAAAAATCTAATTGTGTAAAAATAAGTAATAACCTATGAAATTGGCAACATGCATATATTATATAAGCTAATATACATCATAAACCAATTAATTAAACCACACATTACCAATAAAATGGAGTACACAAATTAAATTTTAAGAAATTTGATTTTTATATTTTTTAAAGGCTCTATAAAGGTGACGATCCGTATATATTTACCGATTTTTAAATATTTTTTCCATATTTTATTTATAAAGGTTATCAAAAACAATATATATATATGCAATTGGACATTACCATAAAAATATGAGCAAAACAACTTGTTTTGAGCTCATAATACAGGGTCCTCCAAATCAATCGTGTTTACAAACAATCAGTTTATTTACATCGCTGTTTACTCGGGAAAATGAAAGTGACTCAGATCACCAAAAATATTTTGTGGATTTTGAACCTGTTATGGTATCACTCACAAAGTAGGTCTCTTCTAAATGGTTTAAACGTTTGTATTGATCTAATAAGTTACTTTCTGCTGGTAAAAGTTGTTTAAAATAGAATTAAAATTGAATGTTCTTTCGGCTATTTTTAGCATACGTCCCCGCTTTGGGGCTACACATCAGGTTAGTTGCAAAGTTGTAAACATTTCTTCCAATTATGAAACAGGTATATCTTCCATAATTCTTGACAACATTGCACCTAAGCGGGTATATCTTCTATAATTCTTGACAAGATTGCACCTAAGCTGTGTTATTAGCATTTCTTATGCAAGAGTAACTGAAATCCGGTAAAAATTAGACCAGTTTATATGCATAATAATTGGATTTGTCACCTTTATAGAACCTTTAATGTCACCCCCAAAAAACGTCATTTTTTTACTATTGTAACCACATACATGTGTAAATGCAATTTAAAATTGTTCTGCCAAATAGAACTCTGCAAAACTACTCATCATCTAAGTATTGTCGTCATAAAACACAAATAAAAAAAGGGGGTCACCGCACTTTTAACAGAGATTTTTTGTTTTAACTATCCCTACCTTCTACGTCAAATTTCATAAAATACAGCAATTAAGCAAAACCCAAGTACCGGTACATAGATTGTTAAAAATATGCATAAACATTAGAAATTGTTTACAATCTTAACTGGGATCACAACGGCTTACCAAAAGACATTAATAATTTTTTTTATTTAATCACAAACATTTTACCATACAGTATCAAAGTCGACCTTAATCATTAATAACTTACATGTACTTGTTCACATATTTCAGCATGTTTTGAAGTTTGTGATAAAATGCTTTAAATTGATAAATATAAACAACAGGACTAGCTCCAGTATTACACAAGAATGAAATTAAAGAAAGAAAAAAAAGTTTTAAAAAGTTAACCCCACCTGGGATTGAACCACTGACAATTGAATTATGAACCAACTCAGTCATTTCTGATGATACTGATAACAACAAGAATATCAGTGAAACTGATGGGTGCTCCCCGATGATGCGCTTTGCAATCTATGTGTTAGTAACCACCTTAAACAAAAGAGTGACGGAAAAATCTATTACTAGCCTCAGTGACCTTGACCTTGACCCCAGTGACCTCAAACCTCATCAAAAGGTAGAGGTCCATGCAAGATACCTTCATTCCAAATATGAAAGAGATCGGTTAAATATTGAAGGTGCTATGAGAAACTGTAACAAAAGTGTGACAGAAGAATCTATTATTAGCCTCAGTGACCTTGACCCCAGTGACCTCAAACCTAATCAAAAGGTAGAGGTCCATGCAAGGTACCTACATGCCAAATATGAAAGAGATCAGTTAAGTATTGAAGGTGCTATGAGAAACTGTAACAAAAGTGTGACAGAAGAATCTATTATTAGCCTCAGTGACCTTTACCCCAGTGACCTCAAACCTCATCAAAAGGTAGAGGTCCATGCAAGGTACCTACATGCCAAATATGAAAGAGATCGGTTAAGTATTGAAGGTGCTATGAGAAACTGTAACAAAAGTGTGACGGAAGGAAGGAAGTAAGTAAGGAAGGAAGGACAAACTGGCAACTATATGCTCCACCGAAATTTTATTTCGGGGAGCATAAAAATATTGAGTTGTGATAATAGCATCGTCTGTGGTTCTATAAATATATCCTCGGTTAAATAAACTGCTGCAACACCCCTTAAATTAATTACTGAAAAGTTTCAACATATACTATTTTCTATTTTTCATCATGATTGCTTGTTTAACACGGCATTCTGGTTAAAAACCATTATCGGAGCATTCTCTTTTGTTAATGTCATTATAATTAAATCACATCATAAGGATGTTACAGCCCTATATTTCTCATTGCTTTATATATGTTCTCCATAATATTTCTAGGAACGTGGAAATGGGGAAACGCAATATAATTCTAATTTTATTTCAATGTCATCAAATGTTCTTACACCATAAAAACATCAAATTCAATGTGACAATATTATGCAAGAAAAGTACAATTTCAACGAGGATGACATCTGGTTTCCATCATCAGTCCATTACATGTAAGTAACTTGCCACGATTTTATCGTGGAGAAGTACACTGTAGGAACCGATTAGTGTGGTTGGTATGACAAAGCCTACAAACTGCAATTAACAACTAAAATCATTGATTGATAATGACACAGGTTATACATTGTAAACACTCAACTGATTCACAGCCAGTCCCATCTTCAGTTAACAATTTTAGATATTGTGATGATTTTTATAGTAATGCAGGGCCCTCAATCTGTCAAATCCAAGGCCGAAATTCGGCCGCATTCCCCCCCCTGAAAAGTATACTTTTTTCCCCTTTTTTGGGGAAAAATTCCCCCTAAAATTTTTTTTTTTATAGATAGATGTGTCTCATGATTATTATATCTCAATTCTATTTCAATTTAATTTTGTCAAACATACTAAATTATGAAAAAAAAACTATGAATATAGTGCAAACATGTATGTTATAATTAGAGAGTAAGTAAAAAATCCCCCCAAAAGGGAAACGCCGCGAAAATTCCCCCTGCTATGGGTAGCGACCCGCTTCCCCTAAAATGGATTGAGGGCCCTGTAATGAGAGACTGTTTGGCGAAGCTAAATTACTCTAGTGAATTTCAGAGAAAAAGCGGCCACTATCGGGTTGATATGGAGTTTAATAGTTTGCCTGTTTTCAACTTACTACACACGCGGACAGAGACAGGGAACCAAAAAGAATCATTGCAGATTCTTTTGTTTTTGTCCATGTTTTCCAGGCCTTTTCGGCCCTATGCCACAGGTCCGAAATTCGGCCCCATTCCCAATGCAAATCTGTTGTTTTTTTTCCCAAGTGAAAAAAATTCCCAATTCCCCCAATTTTTTTTTTAACCTTTAAATATATAAGTTAACCTGGTCCAGTGTATAAAATAGAAAAATATTGCATAATCAAATTATCTGTTGCCTTGAATTTGTTTTAAAAACAGTAAAATATGTTAAATTGATTATTTAAGACTTTCCTTATTTTCCCCAAAATCCGGTGTATCGTGCGATTTTTCCCCCTCAAAAAAGGCCAGGCACATTTCCCAAAACCAGATAAAAAACCCTGTACTTATCACACATGTTCTTAATATTTTGTAAAATTTTAATAATATGTTATCAAAATAGTCGTTATTTACCAGTAAATGGCTTATTTGAAATATAAGACACACTATTAACATGCGATTATTTTTCCCAATTGAACCAGTTTTGCGATTAATTTTTTTCCCAAAATGGGGTTTCTCACGACGAGAAATTCCCAAAATTCCACTGTGGCGTTTTCCCAACATAGAGCGGAAAAGGCCTGTATTTAATCACAATGATTATTGGGATAAATTTCAGATGTGCAAAAGTTCAGACATTCTGATCTTGCGAAACTAATAAGGTAATCAAACATTTATTTGTAATTCAAGGATGATTTTAAAGGAGTCCCATGGACTCCACTAACACAAGAACAAAAAGAGTCAGAGTCTCATTTTAAGGAGACTCAGACTCCCGTTAGTGTAGAACACTGCATTGTTGTGAGAGTACACTTCAACACCGTTATTTCGAACACCGATAATCCGAAGTCACCGTTAATTCGAAGTATTTTTCTGGTCCCAATTTTGATTCTTGTTTGTTTAACGTAAAATTTCATTGTTAATCCGAACTTCGTTAAACTGAAGAAATCGTTAATTCAAAGTGTTTCTGTCGGTTCCAACACTATATTTCGCACCTAATTATCAATCTTTAATCCGAAGTGTAAACTACAAAATACTGAGAGTAATTTCATACCTTTGATGTGGCGCGTCAAAAGCCGATAATTACACCTTTGTTGTCTGCGCGAACGCCGGTGTTCAGAGAAACATCGCGTATTATTAAAAAAAGGTTAATTCATTTCCGAAAATGTATGCATATGTATGTATGTCTGATAATTTGTGCTATTTGTTTTATTTTATATGTTCTGTAATAAGAGAAAAATAAAAACAAGAAAAAGAATCGGTTTATTGCCCCGTTTGTTACGAGTAGAAATATATTGCTATCTGACTAGTTTATGTTTTTAAATAAGCGTGTAACCAAACCATGCGAATTCCACAACGTTTTATTTTTAAGGAATCAAAGAAGTCTTCTGTCAAAGGTTTATTTAGAATTATCGTTAATCCGAAGTTTTTTTTACAGTCCCGACGACTTCAATCCGAAGTTTTTTAACGGTCCCGACGACTTCGAAATAACGGTGTTGAAGTGTATCTGGTTATCACATCAGAGATCCTTACTAAAACCTAGTTAGAGCTCAGTAATTTTCACCTTCTCTGTTTCTATCCTTAATCAAGTTAAACTACAGATTCCATTTTATCGATAAATCAAACATAATTAATTAGCATTCGTTTATTTACAGTAATTAAAAAAAGGTAACTGAAGCTGCAACTTTTAGTGTGGAAATGAAGTAACATATTGTACAAAAAGCTTGTCATTCAAGTATCTTTGAACAAAAGCCACACATGAAAACTCTTGAAAATGGAGGTTTAAATGAAGAACAGAAATAAACAATTTATGTATGTGCCGATAAAATCATATATCATTAAATGTTATTTGCAAACTTCATTTCCACTATAGTCGGCAGTCGCGAAAACACATTCCAAACTCTAAGCAAAATTAGTCATTTAATATGTGAGCTAAAAATACCAGATATTTTAACTAAGAACAGTATTTTCATATTCATTCATTGATAAATCGGATATTGTTGTCAATATTTATGAAAACATAATAAAATTTACCAAAACAAATAGTCGACACAGAGTCGTTCACAAAGCTACAATAATACGGCAAACGCCATTGGCCAAAAATAAGACTTTGAGCCAATGTAAGTTAATGACACATAAATGTATATTTATCGAATATATTAGACACGGAAAACGATAGACTCGGATCAAGACTAGCGCATTCTCAACCTACACGGTGGAGACTTTGGTTTACTCATGCATCGCACTGTTATTGACAGTGAAGCAGTAATCGAAGGAAACCCCTAGCTGTAGTAGTGATATGACGTCCACGATTGAATATATATTGGCAGTTCACAATACTACGGAAATCCAACATATATTATAATGCGATCGTAATGTTGCCATTGTAATATAATAATTATGCAAAGTGTTCACGCACTATTTCTCAACACATTGATAATCTGTCAATATCGTGGTGTTAGTGGAAGACTGATCAACGCTTACTCTTTGAACTGGCTTCACACAGTCGCGCATACCTGGCACACAGATCTGGAGCGGCACGCCACACTGTTTCTTTTAAATTTGATGGTTATAATGTATGCCAAATGACTTTCAATGAACCAGGAAAATGGCTGCATAGCATATGTAGTCTTTGTTACCATGGTTACCAACACAATTTTTGACATTTGCTTTTGTTTAAAAGGAAGCTTGTAAATGTGGCTATATGATTAAGAGGTTAGTAATCACAACAAATGTAAAGCAATCGAATTAAAAAAGAAAATGATGTGTCAATACTCAAATTTTCGTATATTTTTCCATTTTGACCATGAAATGACCTTGACCTTTGGTGACCTTGATGATCTGTTTGGTAAAAGCCCTATATCAATGGATAACTTCTTTCAGGAATTGAAGTCA